>NC_053023.1:269812781-270078061 GCF_003073215.2 Triticum urartu
CCAACCGTGCACCATACCGTACCAATCCAGAGGAGACGAAGGAGATTATGCGTCAAGTACAAGAACTGCTCGACAAAGGTTATATACGCGAATCCCTTAGTCCTTGTGCTGTTCCTATCATTTTAGTGCCGAAAAAGGATGGTACGTCGCGTATGTGCGTTGATTGTAGAGGCATTAATAATATTACTATTCGTTATCGTCATCCTATTCCTAGGCTAGATGATATGCTTGATGAATTGAGTGGCTATACTATATTCTCCAAAGTTGATTTGCGTAGTGGATACTATCAAATTCGTATGAAATTGGGTGATGAATGGAAAACAGCATTTAAAACTAAGTTTGGATTATATGAGTGGTTAGTCATGCCTTTTGGGTTAACTAATGCACCTAGTACTTTCATGAGGTTAATGAACGAAGTTTTACGTGCTTTCATTGGACGATTTGTGGTAGTTTACTTTGATGACATATTGATTTATAGCAAATCCTTGGAGGAACATTTGGAACATTTACGTGCTATTTTTATTGCTCTACGTGATGCACGTTTGTTTGGAAACCTTGGAAAGTGCACCTTTTGCACCGACCGAGTATCTTTTCTTGGCTATGTTGTTACTCCACAGGGAATTGAAGTTGATAAAGCCAAGATTGAAGCTATTGAGAGTTGGCCGCAGCCCAAAACAGTCACACAAGTGAGGAGTTTCCTTGGCCTCGCTGGTTTCTATAGGCGTTTTGTGAGAGATTTCAGCACCATTGCTGCACCTCTCAACGAGCTTACAAAGAAGGATGTGCCTTTTGTTTGGGGTACCGCACAGGAAGAAGCCTTCACGGTATTGAAAGATAAGTTGACACATGCTCCTTTACTCCAACTTCCTGATTTCAATAAGACTTTTGAGCTTGAATGTGATGCTAGTGGAATTGGATTAGGAGGTTATTACAAGATGGAAAACCTGTTGCATACTTTTCTGAAAAATTGAGTGGGCCTAGTCTGAACTATTCTACTTATGATAAAGAATTATATGCTCTTGTTCGGACCTTAGAAACATGGCAACATTATTTATGGCCCAAGGAATTTGTTATACATTCTGATCATGAATCTTTGAAACACATTAAAAGTCAAGCAAAACTGAATCGTAGACATGCTAAATGGGTTGAATTCATTGAGACTTTCCCTTATGTCATTAAACACAAGAAGGGTAAAGAAAATGTTATTGCTGATGCCTTGTCTCGTCGTTATACTATGCTTTCACAACTTGACTTTAAAATATTTGGTTTGGAGACCATCAAAGATCAATATGTTCATGATGCTGAATTTAAAGATGTATTGCAGAATTGTAAGGAAGGGAGAACTTGGAACAAGTTCGTTCTTAACGATGGATTTGTGTTTCGTGCTAACAAGCTATGCATTCCAGCTAGCTCCGTTCGTCTTTTGTTGTTGCAGGAGGCGCATGGAGGAGGATTAATGGGACACTTTGGCGTCAAGAAGACGGAGGATATACTTGCTACACATTTCTTTTGGCCAAAGATGAGACGGGATGTTGAGCGTTTTGTTGCTCGCTGCACTACATGTCAAAGAGCTAAGTCACGACTCAATCCTCATGGTTTATATATGCCTTTGCCAGTACCTAGTGTTCCTTGGGAGGATATATCTATGGAATTTGTTTTAGGTTTACCTCGAACAAAGAAGGGGAGGGATAGCATATTTGTTGTCGTGGATAGGTTCTCGAAAATGGCACACTTTATACCATGTCATAAAAGCGATGATGCTGTTAATGTTGCTGATTTGTTCTTTCGTGAAATTATTCGCTTACATGGTGTGCCAAATACTATTGTTTCAGATCGTGATACTAAATTTCTTAGCCACTTTTGGAGATGTTTATGGGCTAAGTTGGGGACTAAGCTGCTTTTTAGTACTACTTGTCACCCCCAAACTGATGGACAAACTGAAGTAGTCAATAGAACACTGTCTACTATGCTTAGGGCTGTTTTGAAGAATAACAAGAAAATGTGGGAAGAATGATTGCCTCATATTGAATTTGCTTATAATCGCTCATTGCATTCTACTAGTAAGATGTTCCCTTTTGAAATTGTGTATGGTTTCCTACCTCGTGCACCTATTGATTTGTTGCCTCTTCCATCTTCAGAGAAGGTTAATTTTGATGCTAAAGAACGTTCTGAATTGATTTTAAAAATGCATGAGTTAACTAAGGAAAACATTGAGCGTATGAATGCTAAATATAAACTTGCTGGAGATAAGGGTAGAAAACATGTTGTGTTTGCGCCTGGAGATCTTGTTTGGTTACATTTGCGTAAAGATAGATTTCCTAATCTGCGCAAATCAAAGCTAATGCCACGTGCTGATGGTCCTTTAAGGTGTTAGAGAAAATAAATGATAATGCATATAAACTTGAGCTACCTGTAGATTTTGGGGTTAGTCCCACTTTTAACATTGCAGATTTGAAGCCTTATTTGGGTGAGGAAGATGCGCTTCCGTCGAGGACGACTTCATTTCAAGAAGGGGAGGATGATGAGGACATCAATACCATTGTTACACTCATAGCCCCTACTGTTACATATACTGGACCAATTACTAGAGCTCGCGCACGCCAATTAAATTACCAGGTACTTTCGTTTCTTGGTAATGATTCTAATGTTCATGAGATTATGATGCTGCCTAAATTGGATACATTTGTTTTGCTTACAAATGAAGGGCCTAGCTTGGAGAAGGATGAACATTGGAGCAAGAACACGCCTGGAGTTGATGGCATGCGCAAGGGGATTAAGAACGGAGTTACAAGTGATGATTTCAGGACTTTGAAGCCGCCATAAGGAGTGCATGAAGCCTTGGACGAAATATACAAGATGCCACTTCATAATATTCGTCCATAGGCTATTCTAGGTGCTGCGTCACCTTATTAATGGGCCAGGCCCATGTAATTTCGAAATACTTAAGTATAGGCTATTTTTAGAGTCCGTATGTGTGGGGAAACAAGAGTTAGGGTTGGTTTCGGACCCCACCCTCAAGGGCCACGAAATTCCCCCCTCTTCCTCCATATATACAGCCCTTAGGGCGTCGTTTAGACTTTGGGTTTTATTTAGATTAAAAGTTCGCCATAGCTGCAACTTCGCGTACTTCGTTTGTGTCCAACGACCAGACCAAGACGTCACAGAACCCCACCTTGATCAATAAAGCTTTCATCTTATATATGCAATATCCCGATTGCAATCTCAGTTTCTTGCTTGTTCTTCATTTGCTCGCAGGAAACAGACCCTCGTGGTCAGGTTGATCGTGCTCCGGCGTGGTCAATAACCCTCGGAAGTTGGTTTAGCGATTGCTAAGGCGCGACGTCTCGCACGTTCGTAGTCGGATCGTCAAGGTCGACTCCCACAGAAAACGATAGCCACCATCTCATCGAAACATCGGGACACCTTAGCCTCTATCAACATCCAAGGTTGATAATATAATAGCATGAATACTTCATAAATTATAGATACGTTGGAGACGTATCAGCATCCCCAAGCTCAATTCCTGCTCGTCCTCGAGTAGGTAAATGAGAAAAGAAATAATTTATGAAGTGTGAATGCTAGCAAGTGCATAAGTCTCATCAATGATAGTTCCAATCACTTTTTCTAGCATCATTATATATCATAATAGTAGCTCATTTTCATAAAACTTTTCATGATCAAGTAACAAGCTATTCACATGTTAAAGTATAGATCATAGACTTTCTTGAAACTAACAAACTATATTCTTAGTCATCAAACAATTGCAATTCATCTTATTTTCAGGAAGGGCCTATGTCAGAGCTTTGATTTAGCAAACTCCACATACTCAACTATCATTTAATCTTTCACAATTGCTAACACTCATGTGATATTTATGGGTTCAAAGTTTTAATCGGACACAGAGAAAGATAGGGGCTTATAGATTCGCCTTCCAACCTTTTACCTCAAGGGTAATGTCAACAATAATAGTTCATGATAACTTACATCCAATTGGATATATATATCAGGATCTTTCCAACACAATGTGCTTGCCAAAGGATAAAATGTAAAAAGGAAAGGTGAAGATCACCATGACTCTTGCATAAGGGTATAAGATAAAAGTAGAAGATAGGCCCTTCGCAGAGGGAAGCAGAGGTTGTCATGCGCTTTTATGGTTGGATGCACAAAATCTTAATGCAAAAGAATGTCACTTTATATTGCCACTTGTGATATGGACCTTCATTATGCAGTCCATCGCTTTTATTTCTTCCACATCACAAGATCGTATAAAGCTTATTGTCTCCACATTAATAGATCATACATATTTAGAGGGCGATTTTTATTGCATGCACTAATGACAACTTACTTGAAGGATCTTACTCAATCCATATGTAGGTATGGTGGACTCTCATGGCAAAACTGGTTTAAGGAATGTTTGGACGCACAAGTAGTATCTCTACTTGGTGCAAAGAATTTGGCTAGCATGAGGGGGAAAAGCAAGCTCAACATGTTGGATGATCCAAGACAACATACTTTATTTTGGATATAAGAAAACATAACCCATTACGCTGTCCTCTTTGTCCGACGTCAACCTTTTAGCATGTCATATTTTAATGAGTGCTCACAATTACAAAATATGTCCAAGATAGTATATTTATATGTGAAATCTCTCTTCCTTCAATATTCTTTCATGAATTGTTCAAGTGACCAATTCTATGTTTGCTAACTTTTAATAAGTTTACTACCTATACTTATTCTGTGTGAAGTCATTACTCCCCATGGTATAAGCATATGAAACATATATAAATTCAGATTTATGATATCAATTCATTCAACCATTTACTCATAGGATATATGTGAAGCACGTGAGTAGATGACAAACTACTCCAAAAAGATATAAGTGAAGGACACTGAGTAGTCAAATGATTAACTAGCCATGGGAGGATTCTTTTTCATTCAAGATTTCAGATCCAATGATTTTATTCAAACAGAAGTAAAATTGAAAATACGGTCCAAGCAAAACACATATCATGTGACGAATAAAAATATAGCTCCGAGTAAGGTATACCGGTAATTTTGAAGACGGAAGAGGGGATGTCTTCCGGGGCATCCCCAAGTTTGGAGCTTGAGTCTTCCTTGAATATTAACTTGGGGTGCCTTGGGCATCCCCAATCTTAGGGTATTTCCACTCCTTATTCTCCTCATATCGATAACTCACCCAAAGCTTGAAAACTTCAATCACACAAAACTTAACGGAACTTCGTGAGATAGGTTAGTACGATGAAGACTAAACCATTCACTTTGGTACTGTCAAAGACAAGGCTCATAATTTTTATCACACAATTCCTACTGTACCATATCATTTCTACAATTTATATTGAGAAATATAAGCCATAGAAACTAGAAAACAAGCAAACTATGCAATGGAAACAAAATCTGTCAGAAACAGAACAATATGTAATGATCCGAACACCAACCACATTTCTTCTGCTCCAAAAATTCTGAAATAAATTGGTGGACGTGAGTAATTTGTCTATTAATATTCTGAAAAAAGAATCAACTCAATCACACTCTTCTGTAAAAAATGGCAGCTAATCTCGTGAGCGCAAAGTTTCTGTTTTTTTACAGCAAGATCACATTAACTTTCACCCAAGTTTTCCCAAAGGTCTTACTTGGCACTTCATTGAAACAAAAGCTATAATACATGATTAATACAGTATATTAATCATGAGAACACACAAAAACAGTAAGGGTAAATATTGGTTTGTCTCCCAACAAGCGCTTTTCTTTAATGCCTTTTAGCTAGGCATGATAATTTCAATGATGCTCACATAAAAGATAAGAATTGAAACATAAAGAGAGCATCATGAAGAATATGACTAGCACATTTAAACCTATCCCACTTCCTATGCCTAGGGATTTTGTGAGCACACAATTTATGGGAACAAGAATCAACTAGCATAGGAAGGCAAAACAAGTATAACTTCAAAACTTTAAGCACATAGAGAGGAAAACTTGATATTATTGCACTCCTACAAGCATGTATTCCTCCCTCATAATAATTTTCAGTAGCATCATGAATGAGTTCAACAATATTACCATCACATAAAGCATTCTTTTCATGATCTACGAGCATAGAAATTTTACTACTCTCCACATAAGCAAAATTCTCCTCATTCAGAATAGCGGGATCACTAGTTCCTAAAGTTGACACTCTTCCAAACCCGCTTTAGATAATAGTATTAATCATACTCCAAAAGATATAAGTGAAGTGCATGGAGTGTTCTACAATTAATATAGACTAACCAATATCCAAGCTCAAAATATATAAGTGAAGCACACGAAGCATTGTATAAAACCACACTCAAAAGATTTAAGTGAAGCTCAAAGAGCAATTCTATAAGATCATACTTAGAAGATATAAGTGAAGCACATGAAGTATTCTATAAATTTATGAAGGGACATCTCATACTAGCATGGTTCTTAAAGAAAAATAAAAATTCAAAGGACACAAATCATGTGAACAAAACAAAAACCGAGGTATACCGATAATTGTTGACGAAGAAAGATGGGATGCCAACCGGGGCATCCCCAAGCTTAGATGCTTGAGTATCCTTAGAATATTTACTTGGGGTGCCTTGGGCGTCCCCAAGCTCGAGCTCTTGCCTCTCTTTATTATTCTCACATCGGCAACTCCTCGTTCTTCGAACACTTCATCCACACAAAACTGTAACAAAAACTTTGTGAGATCCGTTAGTATAATAAAGCAAATCACTAACTTTAGGTACTGTTTCAAACTCATTCCAATTTCATATTATAACTATATCTACTGTATTCCAACTTCCCTATGGTTCATACCATCCGATACTGGCCATAGATGCATCAAAGTAAGCAAACAACACACGAAAAACAGAATCTGTCTAAAACAGGACAGTCTGGAGGTTTAGTAAATTTCTGTAACTCCAAAAATTATGAAATAAATTAGACAATTTGAAAAATTTGTACATAAGTAATGTGCAAAAAATTTCAGACCCATTTGACTTTCCAGTAAAAAATGTAAAATCATGCGCTACAGCCAAAGTTTCTGTTTTTTGTTCTGCACATAGTAAACAAGCAATCTAATCATCCTAAAACCAAAGCTTGGCACATTATTTTTATAATACAATGGATATATGTAAGGGGATAATTATTTACAGAGAAACTTCCATGAAAAATTCTACATTGTTTCCGTGAGCATGAACACGAGTGCTCAAGGTCGACCCTCACTTCTTCAATGCATAACTTTCCAATCACTTCTCTTTTTGAATAACTTTTTAGGCATGAGAGGCAAGTTTTTTTTTTGTATTTTCATTCTTAATTTTTTTGTATGTTTCACCCACAACTAAACAGAACCAAAAAAAGGGAAAACAAAATCTACTTAGTGAAGAAATCGAACAAGCATACACAAGAATATCAACCCCACGCTATTGCTCCCCGGCAACGGCGCCAGAAAAGAGCTTGATAATCCCCAAGTGCAGGGAATCATCGTAGCAATTTCCAAAGGTGGAAGTGATAAGTATGGAGTGTCGAACCCACAAGGAGCTAAAGGTAAGATCAATATTCTCTCAAGCCCTATCTGCCACTAATATGACTCTACGTACACCGAACGTTTGCTTCCAACTAGCAACGAGAAATAAAACTACGTTGTGGGTATGAAGTGGATAACTTTGTATTGTATCGGAGAGATAAACTATTAAAGTAGGTGTTGTTATCATAAAGTTAGAATATATTACTAAATATTATAAATAGTGAGTGTGGAATAATGGTGGATCGGTGTGCAGAATTGTCCTAGGTAATTGTTAACAAGACCGATAATCGCTATTGCAATTTCATAGAAGGAGAGGCATACGCTAACATACTTTCTCTTCTTGAATCATTTGCACTTATGATTGGAACTCTAGCAAGCATCTGCAACTACTAAAGATCATTAAGGTAAAACCCAACCATAGCATTAAAGTATCAAGTCCTCTTTATTCCCATACGCCATGTCCCGCTTATCCGTGTTTGTGTTTCAGTCACTCACGCAACGCAGACAATAAGAAAACCATGGACATATTGCAACACCCTACAACATGAATCCCTCACGCTTGCGTGACACGGAGGGCACCATAGGACAACACCAAAGTAAAACATACAACTCATACCAATCTATATCATCAATCAACCCAAAGACAAAGGATATCTACTCAAAACATCATAGGATGGCAACACATCATTGGATCATAATATGTGGCATAAAGAACCATGTTCAAGTAGGGATTACAGCGGGGTGCGGGAAAGTGGACCGCATAAAAGAGATGAGGATGGTGATGATGATGGTGATGTTGATGAAGACGATCACCGCGACGATGATTTCCCTCCCGATGGCACTCCGGTGCCACCGAGAGAGAGGAGGAGAGGTTCTCCCCCTTATGCTTCCTCCTCCATGGCCTCCCCCCTAGATGGGGAGAGGTTCTCCCTCTGGTCCTTGGCCTTCATGACGATGATGGCCCCTCTGGGATCCTCCTCCATGCCATCCGGTGATGATGGCCCCCTCCGACATGGTGCCAGAGAGGGCCTAGATTGATTTCTCGTGGCTACAGAGGCTTGCGGCGGCGGAACTTCCGATCTAGGTTATTTTCTAAAGGTTTCTGTATTTATAGGAATTTTTGGCGTCGGTCTCACGTCAAGGAAGTGCCCGAGTCGTCCACGAGGTAGGCCCACGCGCTTGGAGGGGTGGGCGCGCCCCCCACACTCGTGGATGGCCCAGGACTCTTCTGTCCCAACTCTTTTACTCCGGGGTCTTCTTTTGGTCCATAAAAAATCGTCAAAAATTGGCACGTCAATTGGACTCCGTTTGGTATTCCTTTTTTTGTAAAACTCAAAAACAAGGAAAAAACAGAAACTGGCACTGGGCACTAGGTTAATAGGTTAGTCCCAAAAATCATATAAAATAGAATATAAATGCATATAAAACATCCAAGGTTGATAATATAATAGCATGAATACTTCATAAATTATAGATACGTTGGAGACGTATCAGGCCTCCTGGCACGCCCAGGTGGGTTGTGCCCCCCTCAGGGTACCCCCAGGTGCAACTAGGGCTCATTGCCTTTCTTCTGGCCCATAAAAAATCTCTGTAAAGTTTCGTGGCATTTGGACTCCGTTTGATATTGATTTTCTGCGATGTAAAAAACATGGAAAAAACAACAACTGGCACTTGGCACTATGTCAATAGGTTAGTACCAAAGAATGATATAAAATGACTAAAATGATTATAAAACATCCAAGATTGATAATAAAACAGCATGGAACAATCAAAAATTATAGATACATCAGAGACGTATCAGTATGGAGATACCGATGATCAAATCTCGGGCAAGTAACATACCGACAGACCAAGGGAACTACGGATGTTGTCATAAAGGTTCGACCGATAAAGATCTTCGTAGAATATGTATGAACCAATATGGCATCCAGGTACCGCTATTGGTTATTGACCGAAGAAGCCTCTCAGTCATGTGTACAACATTCTCGAACCCGTAGGGTCCGCACGCTTAACGTTCGTTGATGATATAGTATTATATGAGTTATGTGAGTTGGTGACTGAATGTTGTTCAGAGTCCCGAAAGAGATGACGGACATGGAGAGGAGCTCTAGAATGGTTCGGAGGTAAAGTTTGATATATAGGATGATGGTATTTGGTCTCCAGAAAGGTTTCAGAATGCATCAGAATTTTACTGGAGTGTCGGAAGGTGTTCCGGGAGGCCACCGGTACTTGGTTGGCCTCATGGGCCAAAGGAGGGAGGCGCACCAGCCCACTAAGGGGCTGGGCGCTCTCCACCTCCCTTGGCCACGTGCTATGAAGGAAAGGGGGGCGCTAAGGCAGGGCAGCCGCCGGCCCCTCCCCTGCCATCTCCTCCCCCCCTAAAGAATGAAAGGGGGAGGCGCCTAGGGCAGGAGCCCAGGGCTGGCCGCAGCCCATCTTGGAGCGCCCTAGGGCAACACACACCATGATCCCCAAGTCATGTGTGTGGTTCCCCCCTCCCTCTAGTTCTAGTTCCTCCTCCGTCTACATCCGTTGTGCTTGGCGAAGCCGTGCGGATAGTTTCACCACCACCGTCACCGTGCCATCGTGTTGCCAGAACTCATCTACTACTTCGCCTCTCTTGCTGGATCGAGAAGGCGAGGACGTCATCGAGCTGAACGTGTGCTGAACGCGGAGGTGTTGTACATTCGGTACTTGATTGGGACAGATCATGAAGGTGTATGACTACATCAACTGCGTTGATAAACGCTCCCGCTTAGCGATCTACAAGGGTATGTAGATGCTCCCCCCTCTCGTAGCTATGCATCTCCATGGATAGATCTTGCGTGTGCATATTTTTTTGTTTTCCATGCAACATTCCCCAACAGAAAGAGATCTTGGCGTTTGGAGTCGGGTATGTCTATGCAGTCCAAATCCGAGTCCAGAACGCGAGAGACTTGGACTCTATCTTCTCTTGGCCCAAAAGTGACATGAGAGGACTTGTTGGACATCACCTAAACTTATCTTTTTCCCTTAACATCATATGTGGATTGTACAAATGTCCCATACACCTGCAATTAGACATGGCACAAAAGTCTGGGAAGTATTTTTGTCCTGGATAATATAAATAAATTATTGCATAGTTTGTATTAGAAATCACCTCACAATATGCATGTATGCAATATTTTTGGTCGTATCCAAGGTAGTCATGTCCTCATCATCCTCCCCTTCTTGAAAACAAAGCCGTCCTCGGCGTTGCTTAATCTGAAATGTGGCTAACAAAAGAGACAAGGTGTACATGTTGTATATGTATATGTTATCCAGTTTTACTTCCCTTGGTTTTTGCACATATGACACATGTATGCATGAGTAACTTTCATAGTTAACAAAATATAAAGCCAAAATATTATCACAAGAAGTAGAAGGCATGAAAATATTGCAACTCAGTATGCACATATAAGTGAAACTCTTATTCATATCAAAAGATTGACAATGTTCATCATTAAACCATCCCAACATTGGTGAATAAACCTTACTTGTGTCAAATTTACATGCTACAACATGCTTAAATAAGCAAACATGCAATAAGTCATTTGACACGGAATCATCACCAAGATTAGAGGTCATATCAAAATGATTAAACATTGGTTCTTTAGCATCTACAGTTAATTCAATGGGTGCACTCAATTTTTTTTGGCATTTCAGTTGTTTGATCACATGACACATTCATGACAGTAACACGATTATCTAAAATAGGTGGCGTGCTCAAATCAATAGGTAAATCAACACATGATGCATCTAAGTTAACTAGGCATGCATCATTCTCATGTGAAGTTATATCATCAATACCTTTACTATTACCTTGTCGCAAAGACGTAGCTGATTTAGGTACGAACGATGACAATGTACCATACACTTGAGATGATGTCGCGCTCACAATCTGAGGTATGGATGCTCTAGTAGGTCCAACGGTGGAGGAACCAACCGGTGGTGAGCATGAACTGGAATAGTAGTTATTGTAGTCACCCAATGCATCCTCATGTATCTGTCTCTCAAAGGTACAAGCACGAACATATATACCAGTAATGCAATGAGGAATATACTGAAATCTTGCACGAATATCATGGTTGAAACCACCAAAAAATCTACTCGTTCTATCATCCTCAGATTCTTCTATGTCACAATGATGCATATAAGATTTGAACTCTTGGTAGTAAGCATGAACAGTGTTACTGCCTTGTTTTAATTGTTCCAATTTGCGAAGCAATTAACGACGATAGTAAGGAGGAAAAAATTGTTGTTTCATTACAGCTTCCAAATTTTTCCAAGTTGTGGGTTGGTTAATGTTTTTCTTACAATGTACACTTAGAAGAAAAACCAGTAAATGCTCCAGTGGCAGCTCGTACTCTATCAAGTTTAGAAAAATCATGGTGACTAAAAACTTGTTCTACTTCAAGATCCCAAGCTAGATAAATAGCAGGAATAAATCTTATGGAAATATGCCCTAGAGGCAATAATAAAATGGTTATTATTATATTTACTTAATCATGATAAAGGTTTATTATTCATGCTAGAATTGTATTGACCGGAAACTTAAATACATGTGTGGATACATAAAAAAAATACCGTGTCCCTAGTAAGCCTCTACTAGACTAGCTCGTTGATCAAGAGATGGAGAAGACCCAACCGTTAGCATAGCATATGATCGTTTAGTTTATTGCTACTGCTTTCTTAATGTTAAATACATGTTTCTTCGACCATGAGATCAAGCAACTCCCGGATACCGGAGGAATACCTTGTGTGCTATCAAACGTCACAACATAACTGGGTGATCATAAAGATGCTCTACAGGTATCTCCGAAGGTGTCTGTTGAGTTGGCGTGAATCATGTAGGAAGGGGGTGAATGGGAGTTTTAATTTTTCTTCGGAAAATTTAAATCTCTCAGAACCCAACAGCGGAATAAACGATAAACAAGCTAAGAAGAACTACAACAGAGTACCAAAGGAAACTAAGGCATGCACCAAAGTAAATTACATGAATGGAATGCATCGAAAGTAAACTTGGGTAACTGAAGGTGCTTGATGGTGACAAGGTATTTGTTCGACCAGTTCGCCCTTCTACACAAGGACTACGGCTGGTTGGAGGGGTTGTGACTTAACATGGAAGATAAACTCTTTTCACCCTATTCTCCTCGACAATTGATTCGTCAACCGATGCCGATCAGTCGTGGTAGATACTTGAAGGCGATCTCCGAACCTTTACAGACTTCTTCTTCGATAACCATAATCACTCTTGGTCTCTGAAGAAATTGACACCTAATCGTCTAAAGAGTTTGCAGCTCTCAAGAGTAATAGGCAGAGCGTACTAAAATTAGATTCCAGTGATGCTGAACCACTATCTAATTCTTCGACTAGGGTTTTTCTCTCAGTAGATTTTAAACTCAAATTGCTCAGAGAGGGGGTTGCTCAACAATCTTCTCAGAATCAAACGGAGTAGCCACCAGACAAAGCTGGCGCGGGGTAGATATTTGCTACCTCTTGAGCTTGCGTTGGTTTTCCCTTGAAGAGGAAAGGGTGATGCAGCACAGTAGCATAAGTATTTCCCTCAGTTTTGAGAACTAAGGTATCAATCTAGTAGGACATAACACACACGACACCTAGTACCTGCACAAACAAACAAGAACCTCGCAACCAACGCGATAAAGGGGTTGTCAATCCCTTCATGGTCACTTACGAGAGTGAGATCTGATAGAAATAATAAGATAAATATTTTTGGTATTTTTGTTGTATAGATTGGAAAATAAAGATTGCAAAATAGAAATAGCAAATTGATAGGAAAATAATATGGTGGAAGATAGACCCGGGGGCCATAGGTTTCACTAGTGGCTTCTCCCAAGATAGCAATTTCTACGGTGAGTGAACAAATTATTGTCGAGGAATTTATAGAAAAGCGAATAGTTATGAGAATATCTAGGCATGATCATGTATATAGGCATCACGTCCGCGACAAGTAGACTGAAACGATTCTGCATCTACTACTATTACTCCACACATCGACCGCTATCCAGCATGCATCTAGAGTATTAAGTTCATAAGAACAAAGTAACGCATTAGGCAAGATGACATGATGTAGAGGGATAAACTCAAGAAATATGATATAAACCTCATCTTTCTATCCTTGATGGCAACAATACAATACGTGCCTTGCTGCCCCTGCTATCACTGGGAAAGGACACCACAAGATTGAACCCAAAGCTAAGCATTCTCCCATTGCAAGAACGATCAATCTAGTAGGCCAAACTATACTGATAATTCGAAGAGACTTGCAAAGATATTTAAATCATGCATAAAGGATTTCATAGAAGAATCAAATATTGTTCATAAATGATCATAAACCCATAATTCATCGAATCTCGACAAACACACCGCAAAAAGAATTACATCGAATAGATCTCCAAGAGAATAGAGGAGAACTTTGTATTGAGATCCAAACACTACTAGGAAAAGGCCTACTAATGGCGCACCAGTGATGCCTACTAATGGCGCATCACCCAGTGCGCCATTAGTATATAACACCATGCGCCATTAGTATGCCTCCCAGGGCCATATTTAACCATGTGCTTTGGCACACTAATGCCGCACTGCGGATGGATGCGCCATTAGTATACTTGGCATACTAATGGCGCACTCTGTAGTGATGCGCCATTAGTATGAATATTAGGTTTTATTTTTTTTTACTTTTCTGATTTTTGCACAGGTTACAAATATATTATTTAACTGAATATAGACAGTAGCACACATCAACAGCAGATTCATCGAATACAATAGAAGATTAGTCTCCGAATACAATTCATCATATTAGTCTCCGAATTCAAAAGGCCGAACAAAGATAAAACATTACAAGTCTCGAGACCGCGAGTATCGAGTTTGTCGGAAGTAATACTAATCCTAAGAAGTCCTACTAATCATCATCATACAACTTCTACTCGTTATTCATAACAAGTCATATGATCATCATCTTGATAGTCATCGAACCAACCCTACTTAATTGTTCTTAGCACATGATCATCAGTATTAGGCAGGACCTAAATACCCTATTTAAGCTAAAATAGCATAAAACAATATAGACCCTGACTCTCCATTATGGAGAATGGAGAACATCCTGTCTCCAATTCTTGCGCTTCGCTTCCTTTTGCTTCCAAGAAGCTCCTTACGACTGTCCATACATTTTTTCCATCCTTTGATTTTCATGTCTCCACTTCTTTTAGAAATCTCGTATGGACAGTTGAGATTCGTAGGACGACCTGGCTATATGTTCAAAACATTAACACTACCTTTCTGATACATCATATGAGGCACACAATTCTCTGGGATTTTCTATTGAAAAACATAGTAATAACTTCATAGTTAGCAATGATGTACTAGTTTTAGAAGTATGCAAAAGATGCACGGATGTCGTAATAGTAAAAATCTTACCAGGGTATCTCCATGGTAGTTACCGTAGTTGAACGCATGCACTAGTGGCACGTATTTACCATAATGTTGAGGAGTTTGATTGTGGATAGTGTAATTCTCAATGTCAGTACAAAATCCGACCGGATGCTTTTTCTCCTTGTAAGTTGTTAATTCGGAGCCATCGGTGTAGTGGGTTTTGTCTACCATCTCCCGCACATTCTTTGAACAATAAAAATAAGCTGTCAATGGAAATAAGCTGTCAACTATTTTGAAATAAACAATATAAATTAGCTAATAACTATGTTTGAGAAACTCACATAGCGGTAGAACTGGAGGCGTATCAACAAGGACCCAAATGTCCATATTGTCTTGGTTGATGTCAGGATTACCAAGGTCCATGGTGATAAGCATACCCTCATCAAAACCATACATCTTGCAAAATGCTTCCCAATTTTTGCAACCAAAATGGGTTACGCTCTCAGAATTATATAGATTTACTTCAAAGTCCACATCGTGATGAGTCCTTAGGTGAATTTTCTTTGTTTCAGAAATTTCATGGTCTTCAAAATCCATCCTCTCCAAGACATAGCGTCTTGCATGGCATGGGATAAGCTATACTCGAATTGTAGAAGATGAAAATTACACGTTGAAATAGTTGAAGTCATGCTTAATTATGAAAATAACACTTGTCGTCGTTGTGTACCGTTTCAACTTCGAAGGTCTCCTCGAGCTTAATGCTGAAGCGCCGATCATCGCCCAGGTGAGGCATGTCGCACAGACCTCGATTGTCGTGGCACCAGTCACACTTCGCCGGGAGACTTTCGTCGTCCGATGATGATGACGACATATCCTACGTTCATAATTCAAAACTACATCATTTAGGGTTTGTCGACACCGCGGCATCCTAAAAGCTAAGCTTTTATCATTTAGGGTTTGTCGACGCTGAGGCACCCTAAAAGCCTAAGCTTTCATCATTTAGGTTCTTATTGACCGAGGCACCCTAAAAGCCAAGGTTTTATCATTTAGGGGTTGTCGACGTCGAGGCACCCTAAAAGCCTAAGCTTTCATCATTTAGGTTTTGTCGACGCCGATGCATGCATTAGTCGCAAGTACCCCATATGTCCTATTTTTAGCAAAGTCATGCTAAAATTAACGGAAAATTTCGGCATGGCCTTTGCTAAAAATAGGACATATGGAGTACACAAATTTGCCGTAACAGAAGTTAATCGACATTCCGGCAAACTCAAGGGCCTCTCGGGGTACCTGCAAATTCATCACGACACAATGGTCAGAGACAAAACCTAGCAAACTAGCAAGATGATCATCATCTTTAAAAGTCATTACTTGTCAAATACAGAAGAAGGAACAATTTATTTGTGACATAGTTGGCCCATACAGAAGAAGCAACACCCTGCACTAGCCTAAAAACAAGTGAAGTTTCACCCATATAATAACAACTTTATAAAAATAGAGAAGTTGCTATGTTTTTTCTACTGCTAGGAAAAACATCACTCATTGGAAATGAAAATCTCAGTACCAGCATTTTGAACTTTGAAATGAAATACAGTAGTAGTATTAGTAGTATATGGAGTAGTATCTTTTCTAGTAGTAGTATTAGTTGTATATGGAGTAGCAAGTTTTGCCTCAGAGACCGCAAAAGCTATGTTTTTTCTCAATTCAGATAGCTAAGTGGAAAACCACGTCAAGTCCTGTTTTAATACTCTATTTCTCAATGCATGCAATTGGTTTCATCTGGACTACATCAAAGAACCACCAATAAAGGACATTGAAAAAATATATAGAGATGCCTACGGTTCCTATCCTTGAGTAGCATGATTAGAGATGAGTAGGTCTCCTAAAGGTGTCATAAGCACCTGCTGTTACTCTTGGAAGCAATGCAAACATGTAAAAGTTATTACTGTTGACAATACTACTCAAATATCCAACTATCAGGACACAAGGCATGGTAATCCATCTAATCTAATGAAATCTGAACTCAACTTGATCATGGTTCATGCCCTCAGACACATCAGCACCTCAAGAATGCCATGACAAAAATGAAAAGGACCAAGACAATCACCACACAAGTGAAGAGAGAACTCGGGGCCTCTTTGACAAAAATGAAAAGGACCAATACAATGAAAAGGAGCAGTGATATGAAAAAACTAAGGTAAGGGGGGACATCAAAACGCAGAAGTGCATAACACAAGCTCACCGACATAGACACACATAACAGCCGCACAACAGCATAGACATTAAACATGTGCAGAGATCACAATCAACAGAGGCATAACAGTAGAAATTACAGGTGTAGATTGCTCTGTTCAACAAACTTCCTATCAGTCCAACAATGTTTCTGAATCTAAACTTTTTCAGTTAACAGAACCTAAACCTGACAATGTTCAGTTAACAGAAGGGGGGGAGGGGAACCGGTGCAGCTCACCGAGAGGAAGACGATGGGGAGCTCATGCGGGGATCGACGGTGAGGCCACGGTGGCCGGAGGTAGAAGAAGGCGCAGACGCCCTAGATGGTGGAGGCGTCAGTGTCATAGAGGTGCTAGAGACCTTGCCCTGCGAGACAGAGAAGGGGCTGTCAGCCGCGGCACAGGCAGGGGCAAGGGGAGGAGGAGGAGGGGAAGGGGAGGAGGAGGGTCGGGGGGGCATACGGTGTTGCGTCGCTGCTCGGCACCGACGACGAGGAGGAAGGTGAAGACGTTGAGGGTCAGGGAGGCGGGGTGATAGAGGCGAGGGTGTCCCGATCTTTCGATGAGATGATAACTATCGATTTGGTGGAGACGACTTTGACGATCCGACTACAAACGTGCACGACGTTGCGCCTTAGCAATCGCTAAACCAATCTCCTGAGGTTACTGACGATGCCGGAAGCACGGTCAGCCTGACCACGAAGGTCTATTCCTGCAAGCAATCGAAGAACGAGCAAGAATATGATAAAGCAATCTGAATATTGCAAATATATATGAGGTATTGATAATGGTGGGGATCCGTAAGCGGTCTTGGTCTGGTCGTTGGACACAAACGAAGTACACGAAGTTGCAATGGCTAACTTTTAACTAAACAAATCCCAAGGAAAAAGCTACTAGATGGATCTACTTATATAGGAGAAGGGGTGGCGGCCAAGGAGGTGGGAGGACGTCCCAAGGCAGCCTAAAACTAACCCTAGGTCGTACAAGGCTCATGGGCCCAAGTGGAGGTGATGCAACACCTTTGGGCTTGTAGTTTGACTCGGATTCTGCTGCAACGTCAGATTGTTTCGTCCGTAACTCAACGCTCCGGACGAATTTGAAGGTGAATCCAATTGGGTTGGAAAGAGCACGAAATCTAGTTTCCAAAAAAAAGAGAATCACCCAATTCGGAGTCCGTATGAAAAAGTTGTTGGCGTTTTGAGTCAGGTATGTCTGTGCAGTCCGAATCTGAATCCAGAACGTGAAAGACTTGGACTCTATCTTCTCTTGGCCCAAAAGTGACGTGAGAGGACTTTTTGAACACAACATGAACTTCTCCTTTTCCCTTATCTTCATATGTGGATTATACAAATGTCCCATACACCTGCAATTAGACAAAACACAAAAGTGTGTGAAGTATTTTTGTTCCGGATAACATAAATACATTATTGAATAGTTTGCATTAGAAATCACCTGACAAATATGCATGTATGCAATATTTTTGGTCGTATCCAAGGTAGTCATGTCCTCATCATCCTCCCCTTTTTGAAAACAAAGCCGTCCTCGGCGTTGCTTAATCTGAAATGTCGCTAACAAAAGAGACAAGGTGTACATGTTGTATATGTATATGTCATCCAGTTTAACTTCCTTTGATTTTTGCACGTATGACACATGTATACATGAGTAACTTTCATAGTTCATAAAAACTAAAGCCAAAAAATTATCACAAGAAGTAGAAGGCATGAAAATATTAGAACTCGGTTTGCACATATAAGTGAAGCTCTTATTTATTTCAAAAGATTCGCAATGTTCATCATTAAACCATCCCAACTTTGGTGAATAAACCTTACTTGCATCAAATTTACATGCTACGACATGCTTAAATAAGCAAACATGCAATAAGTCATTGGACACAGAATCATCACCAAGATTGGAGGCCATATCAAAATGATTAAACATTAGTTCTTTTGCATCAACAGTTAATTCAATGGGTGCACTCAAAATTATTGATATTTCAGTTGTTTGATCACATGACGCATTCATGACAGTAACAAGATTCTCTAAAATAGGTGGTGTGCTCAAATCAACAGGTAACTCAATACATGACGCATTCAAGTTAACTAGACATGCATCATTCTCATGTGAAGTTATATCATCAATACCTTTACTGTTACCTTGTGGCAAAGATGTAGCTGATGTAGGTATGGACGTTGACAATGTACCATACCCTTGAGATGATGCCGCGCTCATAATCCGAGGTGCAATGATGGAGGAACCCACCGGCGGTGGTGAGCATGAACTGGAATAGTAGTTGTCGTAGTCACCTAATGCATCCTCCTGTATCTGTCTCTCAAAGGTACAGGCACGGACATACATACCAGTAATGCAACGAGGAATATACTGAAATCTTGCCTGAATATTATGGTTCAAACCACCAAAAAATCTATTCATTGTATCATTCTCAGATTCTTCTATGTCACAATGATGCATATAAGATTTGAACTCTTGGTAGTAAGCATGAACAGTGTTGTTGCCTTGTTTAAATTGTTCAAATTTGTGAAGCAATTCACGACGATAATAAGGAGGGAAAAATTGTTGTCTCATTACAGCTTTCAAAACTTTCCAAGTTGTGGGTTGGTTATCAATGTTTTTCTTACAATGTACACTCCACCAAACAGAAGCAAAACCAGTAAATGCTCTAATGGTAGCTCGTACTCTCTCAAGTTCAGAAAAATCATGGTGACTAAAAACTTGTTCTACTTCAAGCTCCCAAGCTAGATAAATAGCAGGATTAAATCTACCCTCAAATGATGGTAAAGAGATAACCTGACCATATGCTTGTGTGTGTTGTCCCGACTCTCGTGATGGTGAAGATGTGTCCGTCGTCCAAGAACTTCTATCTCTGGAACCTGTCATGATTAGTAGAAACAAGAACCAAAATTCGAGAATAATGTTCCTATGAACTACTAGGATGTGGTTGTAAAGTGCTCACAGTAAAGCAAATATCAATATCTTACAAGTTCTTACCATGCGGCAGGTGGTGACAGGCAACCAGCGGTGTCAAATAACTCCGAAGATTGTGTAAAGCGATTGCCAGGGGAACGTGCGTATACACGGTGTAGAAATATGTGGAGCTGGGTTGGCTATATATGGTAGCAAAAGATTAGCAATAATCAATTCAGAGATGCAATGTTGAATAAACGCTCAACGACGGTACTGTGCTGGTTCTAGGCTAGACCGAACTAGAGACGCGAGCCTAGAACAGTAATGAGGTCACGTCGTAGCACAACCAGCATCAATGAAGGATACTAAGTAGCTCTGGACAGCAAGATATAAGTGAAGATCACAACGGCAGTAAAGATAATGATGTGAAACAACAGCCAAGCTGTTTTACTAAACAGTGCACAAAACAGATTCCAATCCGAATTCAACTACGAGATTGAGTCTAAAAAGATCCGAATTTTGTTTTTTTCCTCTCTTTTTTCCTCACACTTTTTTTTTCTTTCTCTCTTTTTTTCTCTGACTTTTTTTTCTCTTTTTTTTCTCTTTTTTTTCTCTCTTTTTTTTCTCCCTCTTTCCAAAACAAACTAGATAAGATGCAGATTGGATCAAGTGAAGATGTGAACGATCTCAACTATTATTATGACAATGAATGGTGGGTAGCACGTGGTGGAAATTGATGGATGGGTGGTGGACAGCGGAAGAGATAATGATGCAGCGGTGGCGTGACTAATGTGAACAGAACTCGAAACTCTAAACGAACTAGACACTAAGACCAGCAACTCGACACGACGATGCAACCGATAATTCAACTATGCAAGCAATGAAAAAAAATTTGCAAAGGCTCAGACTGGCTTGGACCAAGGATGAATAGATCTAACCCTTTTTGTGGCTTTTTCTTGGACAATAGGTAAGAAAATAAATCTAATCTAGGAAAACTGGAAATTCTCACCGAGCAACCTGAAAACTGATACCACTTGATAGAGGCGAGGGTGTCCCGATCTTTCGATGCGATGATAACTATCGATTTGGTGGAGACGACTTTGACGATCCGACTACAAACGTGCACGACGTTGCGCCTTAGCAATCGCTAAACCAATCTCCTGAGGTTACTGACGATGCCGGAAGCACGGTCAGCCTGACCACGAAGGTCTATTCCTGCAAGCAATCGAAGAACGAGCAAGAATATGATAAAGCAATCTGAATATTGCAAATATATATATGAGGTATTGATAATGGTGGGGATCCGTAAGCGGTCTTGGTCTGGTCGTTGGACACAAACGAAGTACACGAAGTTGCAATGGCTAACTTTTAACTAAACAAATCCCAAGGAAAAAGCTACTAGATGGATCTACTTATATAGGAGCAAGGGGTGGCGTCCAAGGAGGTGGGAGGATGTCCCAAGGCAGCCTAAAACTAACCCTAGGTCGTACAAGGCTCATGGGCCCAAGTGGAGGTGATGCAACACCTTTGGGCTTGTAGTTTGACTCGGATTCTGCTGCAACGTCAGATTGTTTCGTCCGTAACTCAACGCTCCGGACGAATTTGAAGGTGAATCCAATTGGGTTGGAAAGAGCACGAAATCTAGTTTCCAACAAAAAAAGAATCACCCAATTCAGAGTCCGTATGAAAAAGTTGTTGGCGTTTTGAGTCAGGTATGTCTGTGCAGTCCGAATCTGAATCTAGAACGTGAAAGACTTGGACTCTATCTTCTCTTGGCCCAAAAGTGACGTGAGAGGACTTTTTGAACACAACATGAACTTCTCCTTTTCCCTTATCTTCATATGTGGATTATACAAATGTCCCATACACCTGCAATTAGACAAAACACAAAAGTGTGTGAAGTATTTTTGTTCCGGATAACATAAATAGATTATTGAATAGTTTGTATTAGAAATCACCTGACAAATATGCATATATGCAATATTTTTGGTCGTATCCAAGGTAGTCATGTCCTCATCACGGGGGTGGGGGCGTGGGGGCGGCGGGGGTGGGGGCGCGTGGGCGGCGGGGGTGGAGTCCGGCGGGGGTCGGGGCGGCGGCGTCGTGGGTCTGGCGAGGGAGAGAGGGACGAAAGGGGATCTCTGGCGAGGGAGAGGGAGGACTTAGCTATAGGGGGAAGCTTACTAATGGCGCACCACCCGTCGGTGCGCCATTAGAAATCTTTTTTTAGATAGCAATGGCGCACCCACCGACGGTGCGCCATTAGAAATCTTTTTTTAGATAGCAATGGCGCACCACCAGGCCGGTGCGCCATTAGTATATTTATTATTATTATTTTTTAATAAATGAATATGAATATGAAACAGTAATATTTTTTATAAAAACAGTAATAATTGTTGTTTAACAACAATTGTAGTCTACAATTTTTTTATTATTTTTTAGAAAATGAATATGAATATGAAACAGTAATAATTTTTTATAAAAACAGTAATAATTTTTTAAAAATATCATCAAATTTGTTATTTGAAAATATCATCGGCGGCGGCGGTGGAGCGGGGGAGGGTGCGGGGGGTGTCGGCGGGGTGGAGCGGGGGAGGGTGCGGGGGGTCGTCGGCGGCGGTGGAGCGGGGGAGGGTGCGGGGTCGTGCGGCGGTGGAGCGGGGAGGGTGCGGGGGGTCGTCGGCGGGGTGGAGCGGGGGGAGGGTGCGGGGGGGGGGGGGGGGGGTGCTCGGCGGCGAGGGGGATCTGGCGAGGGGGATAGCTATCGAGAGGGAGGGGGATCGAGATCGAGTGTCCTCATGAATATTCAATATTTTTTCATATGGAATATAAAAAAATATCATCAAATTTGAAAAAATATTCATGAATTCAAAAGGTGCCCATGAAATTTAAAAATATTCATGATATCAAAAAGTAAAAAAAGTGCCCATTACTAGTTTAAACTTGTAATGGCGCACTATGCAATGGTGCGCCATTAGTAATTTTGCAGAAAAGTAAAAAAAATATACTAATGGTGCACTTTTACAGGGTGCGCCATTAGTAGTTTAAACTAGTAATGGCGCACTGTGAGGCGGTGCGCCATTAGTAGTTTTGCAAAAAAGAGAATAATTCTTTTTAGTACTGGCGCACTCCCTGTCTGGTGCGCCATTACTAGTTAGAACTAGTAATGGCGCACTTCGTTAGGATGCGCCATTAGTATGTATGTAAAAATGAAAAAAAATTATCACTAGTGGCGCACCTATTTTTTGGTGCGCCATTAGTGTCTTCCACACTAATGGCGCATCACAAACAGGTGCGCCATTAGTATATAGTAGTGGCGCACTACTTCCCTGGTGTGCCATTAGTGTCAATCCTATCTATAGCCCTTTTCCTAGTAGTGAAAGAGAGAGAAGAAGCCATCTAGCTAATAACTATGGACCCGAAGGTGTGTGGTAAACTACTCACACATCATCGGAGAGGCTATGGTGTTGATGTAGAAGCCCTCCGTGATCGATTCCCCCTCAGGTGGAGCGCCGGAAAAGGCCCGAAGATGGGATCTCTTGAGTACAGAAGGTTGCGGTGATGGAAATAGGGTTTCATGGTGCTCCTGGATGTTTTCGGGGTATATGGGTATATATAGGAGGAAGAAGTACGTCGGTGGAGCTGCGAGGGGCCCACGAGGGTGGGGGGCGCGCCTGCCCCCTGGGCGCGCCCCCTACCTCGTGGCCTCCTCGCTTCTTTCTTGACGGCCACTTCAAGTCTACTGGATCACATTTGTTCCAAAAGTAACTCTCCCGAAGGTTTCATTTCGTTTGGATTCGGTTTGATATTCCTTTTTTGCGAAACACTGAAATAGGCAAAAAAACAGCAATTTGCACTCGGCCTTTGGTTAGTAGGTTAGTCCCAAAAATAATATAAAAATGTAAATTAAAGCCCATTAAACATCCAAAACAGATAATATAATAGCATGGAACAATCAAAAATTATAGATACGTTAAAGACGTATCAATCATCCCCAAGCTTAATTCCTGCTCGTCCTCGAGTAGGTAAATGATAAAAACAGAATTTTTCATGTGGAATGCTACCTAGCATAATTCTCAATGTAATTTTCTTTTGTAGCGACCAGACCTCAAACAGTCTGATCTCTGTGCTCCGGTGTCATCCCTGGATCAGTAATGCTGACACCACACAGTACTCGGAGGATTTATAGCAGAATAGCAAGCACACACTTATTACATCGAGTGTCTCAAGAGAGAACTTATTACAATAAATATGGCTTAAGGCCATCTAATAACGATAACAACGGAAGGCTTGGAAGATAAGTGAGTCCATCAACTCCGACAGCATCACTAAGTATAGAACCACGACCTAAAAACTCCTTAATCGTCGTCTGAAAAGTCTGCAACATTAACGTTGCAGTCCGAAACGGGTCAACACATGGAATATGCTGGCAATGTAACACACAGAGAGTAATGGAATGAAACAGCTATACTATATGCATATCTGGCTGGTGGAAAGCTCTATGGTTACAGGTTTTTGCGAAAAGCCAATTTTTCCCTACTTCAAAGGAATAAATTTAATTACTATCATGGTGGTTGTTAAAAATTGAGAATGGTTGACAACATTCTCAATCCCAATTAAGCATCATCATTAAACATAACCCAACAAAATTAATTTAGAGTAACATGTTGAGATTCACATGATAATCCAAGTACTAGATACTCAAGATGTCCATAACCGGGGACACGGCTAACCATGATTAGTTTATTACACTCTGCAGAGGTTTGCACACTTTTCCCCACAAGACTCGATCGCCTCCGTTTGGTTTCTCGCACTACATGGTGTTTGAGAAGACGGATGACCGAGACATAGTCTTTCAGAAGCGCTAGCACCTTACGATCGGGTAGACCGTACCAACCTACATCCCCTACATCTGCTAGTCTACCACTGTAAGAGTTCGCACAACTTAGTCAACTATGCTAGAGCCCATAATAGCTTGTGGCTGCACACGGAAGTTTCTAGTATGAATAGTCTCATGATCCCTTTGAGCCTGGGTGGCGGTCCAAAAGAAAACAGGAAAGTCCTGGAATACCCAGGTGCCTCAATCCACCTAGATGTGTGTTTAAGTTGCCACCTTAGATAAACCATTAATTAATAAACTCACATCTGTCATGGATATCTCTCACCCAATCCACGTCTACTAGCATAGCATGGTATAATAAGCAAACGTAGAATTAACTCCCAAAGGTTTGATAATAAACAGGTAATAGGTACTACCTCATCTACTTCCCATCCCACAATTTAATTAGATCCTAATCATGCAATGTGTGAGGGTTGATCTAATGCAATAAAACTGGGTAGTAGAAAAGGTATGATCAAGTGTTACTTACCTTGCTGATGATCCGCGAAACCTAGAGATTCGAAGTAACAAGCGGCGCACTCCGGGTATTCTATCGTCATCATATCGCAGACAAACAAACAAGCATACAATAAGTACTCATCTAATGCACAGGTAAAACTCAAATAAGAGATCTAACCAGAAGGTTCAACTTAAGAACTCTGGTTGGCAAAAAGAATCAAATCGAACGAAGCAACGAAAGACGAACGGCGAAAGAAAACAACTTTGTTCTAGTAATCTGGATCTAGGGCAAATTTTACAGTAGCAAAAGAATGGAGGGTTTCGAGATAGAGGGTTTTGAGATGAAACTCTAGGCGCTTGAATCGCCTGATTCCGATAAACGAGCGAAAAGTTATACTAAAACGAAAATCAGATCAGGAATCGCGATCAGAAAAATCGCGGATTTAATCTGAGAAAAAGAAAAACGACGAACGCCGATTTTTTTTCTCTTTTTTTCGGCATGGAAAACGAGGCGTGACGAACCTCGGCAGCGGGATTCCGGCGGCGGCGGCTAGGGCGAGGCGGCGGCTGGGCTGGGGGCTGGCTAGGGTTTCCCTCGGGGTGGACTACCCCGGCTTATAAAGGCCCCCCTCGGGCCGGAGTCCTAGTCGGACACGGCCCGTAGGTCGGTTCATTTTTTTTAATTATTCCGCTCGGAAGAAAAATAAAAATAAATACTAAACAGACTCCAAAAATTCCGAAATAAATTTTCACGGGCTTCTAAAATCAAGCTTCACAAGGTGAACATTTATTTGGGACCTAAATGCAATTTTGGAAAACGCACATTTTTCCTAAATTCAAATAAAACACCGAAAAACTCCGAAATAAAATCTTATTTGATTTTTTTATTAAATCCTCAATATTTCTTTATTTTGGGAAAGTCATTTTATTCCCTCTCTCATATTTTTGTAATAGAAATAATTGATGATAAAATAAATAAAATCAAATGATCCTATTCTCAAAATTCGAGAGAACTCAAATATGAAAATAACGAAATCCCCAACTCTCTCCGTGGGTCCTTGAGTTGCGTAGAATTTCTAGGATCAACCAAAATGCAAAATAAAATATGCTATGCAATGATGATCTAATGTATAACATTCCAAATTGAAAATTTGGGATGTTACAAACCTACCCCCCTTAAGATGAATCTCGCCCTCGAGATTCGGGTTGGCTAGAAAATAGGTGAGGGTGGTCCTTGAGCAAATCTTCCTCTCGTTCCCAGGTGGCTTCATCCTCCGTGTGGTGGCTCCACTGAACTTTGCAAAACTTGATAACCTTGCTGCGAGTGACTCGGTTGGCAACCTCAAGGATCTTAATTGGTTTCTCCTCGTATGTCAAATCGTTATCCAACTGAATAGTTTCCAAAGGCACTGTGTCTCTCAACGGTATATCAGCCATCTCCGCGTGACACTTCTTCAACTGGGAAACGTGGAACACATCATGAACTCCTGACAATCCTTCGGGCAATTCCAACGTGTAGGCCACTTCTCCCATACGCTCCAAAACTCGATATGGTCCTACAAATCGTGGCGCTAGCTTCCCTTTAACTCCAAAACGCTTTGTTCCCCGAAGTGGAGATACTCAAAGATAAGCTCTATCTCCAACTTCGTAAACTGTCTCCTTGCGTTTAGAATCTGCATAACTCTTCTGTCTGGACTGGGCTACCTTGAGCCTATCGTGAATCAACTTCACCTTCTGTTCAGACTCTTTAATCAAATCAGGTCCAAACAACTGGCGATCTCCAGCTTCGTCCCATGACAACGGTGTCCTGCACCTCCTTCCGTACAATGCTTCGAAAGGGGCCATCTTCAAACTGGTTTGGTAACTGTTGTTGTAAGAGAACTCTGCATATGGCAAATTGTCGTCCCAACTAGATCCATAATCTAGCGCACAAGCTCTCAGCATATCCTCCAAAATCTGATTGACTCTCTCGGTCTGTCCATCTGTCTGTGGATGAAAAGCTGTACTGAATTCTAGTCTGGTACCCAAAGTTTCGTGCAACTGCTTCCAGAACTTTGAGGTAAAGTGGGTTCCTCTATCTGATACGATACTCCTTGGAACTCCATGCAGACATACGATCCTGGTCATGTATATCTTTGCCAACTTAGCACTGGTGTAAGTGGTCTTTACTGGGATGAAATGAACTACTTTCGTCAATCGATCGACTACAACCCAAATCGAGTCATAGCCTGAACGAGTCCTGGGCAATCCCGTGATAAAATCCATGCCTAGCTTATCCCACTTCCATTCGGGTATCGGTAATGGTTGTAACAATCCTGCTGGCTTCTGATGCTCCGCCTTTACTCTCTGACATACATCACAAACTGCTACATACTCCACAATATCCTTCTTCATTCCGGTCTACCAGAAAATATCCTTCAAATCCAAATACATCTTGGTATTTCCTGGGTGAATCGAATATGGTGAATCGTGTGCCTCTTGCAAAATCAACTTCCCGATCTCCGGGTCATTGGGTACATAAACGCGGTCTTCAAACCATAGGGTGTCGTGCTCATCCTCACGAATCCTTTAGCTTTTCCTTTATTAGGTTTCTCCTTTATAGCGGCAATCTCTTGGTCAGCTTTCTGAGCTTCCCTGATTCTATCCATCAAAGTTGACTGAATCTCCAATGCTGCTACATAGCTTCTCGGAACTATTTCCAAACATAGTTCACGAAAATTTTCTGCTAACTCCTTGGGTATTTCTCCCGTCATTAACGTATTGACATGGCTCTTACGGCTTAATGCGTCAGCTACTACATTAGCCTTTCCGGGATGATAATGCAATTTCATATCATAATCCTTGATAAGCTCCAACCATCTCCTTTGTCTGAGATTTAACTCCTTCTGTGTGAAAATGTACTTCAAACTCTTATGATCCGTGTACACCTCACAATGATTTCCAATGAGGAAATGCCTCCATGTTTTCAAAGCATGCACTACGGCTGCTAACTCCAAATCATGCGTAGCATAATTCAACTCATGAGACTTCAGTTGTCTTGAGGCATATGAAACAACTCTCCCTTCCTGCATAAGCACTGCTCCAAGTCCTCGACGTGAAGTGTCACAATACACCTCATAATCTTTGGTCTGGTCTGGCAAAATCAACACTGGTGAGGTAACCAAGCGTTTCTTCAACTCCTGGAAACTAGCCTCACATTCCTCCGTCCATATGAACTTGGTATCTTTCTTTAATAACTCCGGCATAGGCTTCGCAGTCTTTGAGAAATTCTCAATAAATCTCCGGTAGTATCCTGCGAGTCCAAGAAAACTTCGGATCTCTCCCACGGTGGTTGGTGCTTCCCACTTGGTCATGGTATCAACTTTAGCGGGATCTACTGCTATTCCTTCTCCGGATATAACGTGTCCGAGAAATCCTACTTCCTTCAACCAAAACTCACATTTGCTGAACTTGGCATATAGTTGATGTTCTCTGAGCTTTCCAAGTACCAAACGCAAATGCTCCTTATGCTCCTCTTCATTCTTCGAATAAACCAGGATATCATCGATGAACACCACGACGAACTTATCCAAAAACTCCATAAACACTTTGTTCATCATGTTCATAAAATAGGCAGGTGCGTTAGTCAGACCAAATGACATAACGGTATACTCGTATAGCCCATACCTAGTGGTAAAAGCTGTCTTCGGAATATCCTGTTCTCGAATCTTCAACTGGTGGTATCCTGATCGCAAATCGATCTTGGAAAATACCTTAGCTCCTTGCAATCGATCAAACAGATCGTTGATCATTGGTAGTGGGTACTTGTTCTTGATCGTTACTTCATTCAATCCTCGGTAATCAACAACCATCCTTAACGATCCATCCTTCTTCTCCACTAGAAGTACTGGCAATCCCCAAGGCGAAGAACTTGGGCGGATATATCCCTTGTCCAGTAACTCCTTAATCTGCTTCTTAATTTCTACCAAATCCTTTGCTGGCATCCTATATGGTCTCTTCGATATTGGCCCTGTGCCTGGCAATAGCTCAAGCAAAAACTCAATATCTCTATCCGGTGGCATGCCTGGCAACTCTTCCGGAAATACATTGGGAAAATCCCTTACCACTGGTACTTCCTCCTGCACAACTCCTGTTAGGCAATTTACTTGAGTCCTCTTTGGCACATGTCGGGATACATACTTGATCCTTCTCCCTTCTGGTGTGCTAAGCAAAATTGACTTACTAGCACATTCAATGTTCCCTTCATACATTGATAACCAATCCATGCCTAATATCACATCCAATCCTTGAGATTCCAATACTATTAGGTCTGAGGGAAAAACATAGTTACCAATCCTTAATGGTAACCGATCACACCATAGACTAGCCACATATTCTGCTCCAGGCGAGGTTACTAACATGGGTGACCTAAGGGCTTGGGTTGATAGGTTGTACTTATCCACAAATCCCCTTGAGATGTATGAATGCGATGCACCAGTATCAAAAAGAACGAGTGCAGTAAATGACTTAACCAAAAACTTACCTATTACTGCATCAGGCTGAGCTTCAACCTCCTCCACGCTAACGTGGTTCACCTGTCCCCTGTTGAAAGGGTTTGGCTTCTTCCCAGAACTTCCATTGCCATTTCCATTTTGTATTTCAGGGCACTCATTGGCATAATGTCCGGTCTTTGAACACTTAAAGCAAGTGCCTTGGCTCAGATCCTTCTTGGCTGGGGCCGATGGGTTGGTGCGGTTCTAGCCATTGCTTCCTCCATTCCCATTACCATTTCTGGTGCCATTGTGATTGTGCGAGCTACCCCCTCCATGGGTATGCTGAAAATGTCCTCCCGGTCTAGGGGTAAAACGTGGCTTCTGCTGAGCTCCAGAATTATACTTTCCTTGTCCATACTTCCTCTTGCGATTCTCAATTTGCTGCTGCTTCCCTTCAATCATAAGAGCACGATCTACCAACTCCTGGTAGTTGTTGAAGGTTGCTACCATCAACTGCATGCTCAACTCATCATTCAGTCCTTCCAGAAACTTCTCCTGCTTAGCTACATCCGTAGCAACATCATCTGGGGCATAACGTGCTAACTTACTAAAGTCATCCACATACTGGCCAACTGTCCGTCCTCCTTGGCGTAAGTTGCGAAACTCACGCTTCTTCATGGCCATAGCTCCTGCTGAAACATGTGCAGTACGAAAAGCTTGCTGAAACTGGTCCCATGTGACAGTGTCGACTGGGAAAGTGGCTGTGAAATTCTCCCACCATGATGCTGCGGGTCCTTCTAACTGATGCGCGGCAAACTTCACCTTCTCCGCATCTGCGCATCCTGCTGTGGTCAACTCCCTAGCTATCTTGCGGAGCCAATCATCTGCTACTATCGGCTCGGTGCTACTGGAAAACACTGGCGGATTCAGCCTAAGAAAACGGGCTAAGTGATCAACAGGTGGTGGTGGTGGTGGTGGGTTGTTGTTGTTCCCTTGATTCTGATTCTGGACTAGCAACTGCATCAATGTGTTCTGCTGCTGGATCAATTGGGTGAGCTCCGGTGGGAAGGCAAATCCGGGGTCACGTCTCGGAGGCATCTGAGGGTTTAGAAAAGATGAGATATAAGAATAGAGGGGGTCTAAAGAGAAAACACTACCCATATGCACATGAGGCAAAAGCAAACAATTCACTTCAATCAATCAAACAAGGGCATACAATCGATATATCTATCACAAAAGTGCTCGGACTACTATATTTACATGGTGGACTACTACTACTGATGAGGTGGTCTACTAGAAATATTCTTCGATTGCAGACTCCATGATATCTGCTCCAGCTTCATCAACATAATCATCATTGCTACTATCTTGTTCCGAGTCGGTGCCGTCGATGATGATGTAGTCTTCCGGGCTAATCTCCTTGGGTTCTTCGTCTTCCTCTACTGGTGTAGGGCCTCCCATAAATATTCCAATCTTCTTGATCAGGTCGTCATTCTTCTCCACCAATACTTCAATTTCCTCTTCATAATCTTCACGTGTAGCCTTGAGTTCTTCCTCCAGTTCCTTGATTCTAGTCTTAGCCTTCTTCAAATCTATCATGTCGGCGCACATCCGGTTCTCCTGTCGTCGAATGTGCTGGTTTAGCTCCTGGACAAAAGCTGCGATTGATCTATCCTTCCTGGTGCTGATCATCTCCCAGTGTTCATCTCGACGCCCACAAATCTGGTAGATAGTATCCTTGAGGTCATTGCGGTAGACTTCTCCAATGCGTCCCATGGCGATGTGAGCTGCCATGCTTTGTCCAAGACTCCAAGTTGGTGCATCAAAAGAAAACTCTATGGGCTCAGTGACTGGCATGAACGTCCTTCCTGGAACTTGAACTTGAATCATCCAGCGCTCTTCTTCAGGTAAAGCGGCGTTGTAGGTTCCGGTGAAGCTTGGTACTCCTATGTTCAGGTATCTAGTGACTTCCTTCAAGTGATGTCCAAAGGGTGTATCTTCATCCGGTTGCATGAACTTGTTCCTTGCATCCACCATCCTAAAGGGTAGAAAAGATGAGAGGTCAGAAGAGAAGAGAGTGAATAGTGATCTAGGTCCTTTAGCTTAGTGGTCGTGTCCTACAGTCAGCGTGTGCTCTGATACCATCTCTGTAGTGACCAGACCTCAAACAGTCTGATCTCTGTGCTCCGGTGTCATCCCTGGATCAGTAATGCTGACACCACACAGTACTCGGAGGATTTATAGCAGAGTAGCAATCACACACTTATTACATCGAGTGTCTCAAGAGAGAACTTATTACAATAAATATGGCTTAAGGCCATCTAATAACGATAACAGCGGAAGGCTTGGAAGATAAGTGAGTCCATCAACTCCAACGACATCACTGAGTATAGAACCACGACCTAAAAACTCCTTAATCGTCGTCTGAAAAGTCTGCAACATTAACATTGCAGCCCGAAACGGGTCAGCACATGGAATATGCTGGCAATGTAACACACAAAGAGTAATGGAATGAAACAGCTATACTATATGCATATCTGGCTGGTGGAAAGCTCTATGGTTACAGGTTTTTGCGAAAAGCCAATTTTTCCCTACTTCAAAGGAATAAATTTAATTACTATCATGGTGGTTGTTAAAAATTGAGAATGGTTGACAACATTCTCAATCCCAATTAAGCATCATCATTAAACATAACCCAACAAAATTAATTTAGAGTAACATGTTGAGATTCACATGATAATCCAAGTACTAGATACTCAAGATGTCCATAACCGGGGACACGGCTAACCATGATTAGTTTATTACACTCTGCAGAGGTTTGCACACTTTTCCCCACAAGACTCGATCGCCTCCGTTTGGTTTCTCGCACTACATGGTGTTTGAGAAGACGGATGACCGTGACATAGTCTTTCAGAAGCGCTAGCACCTTACGATCGGGTAGACCGTACCAACCTACATCCCCTACATCTGCTAGTCTAACACTGTAAGAGTTCGCACAACTTAGTCAACTATGCTAGAGCCCATAATAGCTTGTGGCTGCACACGGAAGTTTCTAGTATGAATAGTCTCATGATCCCTTTAAGCCTGGGTGGCGGTCCAAAAGAAAACAGGCAAGTCCTGGAATACCCAGGTGCCTCAATCCACCCAGATGTGTGTTTAAGTTGCCACCTTAGATAAACCATTAATTAATAAACTCACATCTGTCATGGATATCTCTCACCCAATCCACGTCTACTAGCATAGCATGGTATAATAAGCAAACGTAGAATTAACTCCCAAAGGTTTGATAATAAACAGGTAATAGGTACTAACTCATCTACTTCCCATCCCACAATTTAATTAGATCCTAATCATGCAATGTGTGAGGGTTGATCTAATGCAATAAAACTGGGTAACGGAAAAGGTATGATCAAGTGTTACTTGCCTTGCTGATGATCCGTGAAACCTAGAGATTCGAAGTAACAAGCGGCGCACTCCGGGTATTCTATCGCAGACAAACAAACAAGCATACAATAAGTACTCATCTAATGCACAGGTAAAACTCAAATAAGAGTCTAACCAGAAGGTTCAACTTAAGAACTCCGGTTGGCAAAAAGAATCAAATCAAACGAAGCAACGAAAGACGAACGGCGAAAGAAAACAACTTTGTTAAATCCTCAATACTTCTTTATTTTGGGAAAGTCATTTTATTCCCTCTCTCATATTTTTGTAATAGAAATAATTGATGATAAAATAAATAAAATCAAATGATCCTATTCTCAAAATTCGAGAGAACTCAAATATGAAAATAACGAAATCCCCAACTCTCTCCGTGGGTCCTTGAGTTGCGTAGAATTTCTAGGATCAACCAAAATGCAAAATAAAATATGCTATGCAATGATGATCTAATGTATAACATTCCAAATTGAAAATTTCGGATGTTACATCTTTATTGTGGCATGAATGTTCAGATCCGAAAGATTCAAGACAAAAGTTTAATATTGACATAAAAATAATAATACTTCAAGTATACTAATAAAGCAATCATGTCTTCTCAAAATAACATGGCCAAAGAAAGTTATCCCTACAAAATCTTATAGTCTGGCTATGCTCCATCACCACAAAAAATATTTAAATCATGCACAACCCCGATGACAAGCCAAGAAATTGTTTCATACTTTTGATGTTCTCAAACTTTTTCAATCTTCACGCAATATATGAGCGTGAGCCATGTATATAGCACTATAGGTGGAATAGAATGGTGGTTGTGGAGAAGACAAAGGAGAAGATAGTCTCACATCAACTAGGCGTATCAACAGGCCATGGAGATGCCCATCAATAGATATCAATGTGAGTGAGTAGGGATTGCCCTGCAATGGATGCACTAGAGCTATAAGTGTATGGAAGCTCAACAAAAGAAACTAAGTGGGTGTGCATCCAACTCGCTTGCTCACGAAGACCTAGGGCATTTTGAGGAAGCCCATCATTGGAATATATAAGCCAAGTTTTATAATGTGAAATTCCCACTAGTATATGAAAGTGACAACATAGGAGACTCTCTATCATGAAGATCATGGTGCTACTTTGAAGCACAAGTGTGGTAAAAGGATAGTAACATTGTCCCTTCTCTCTTTTTCTCTCATTTTTTTTATTTGGGCCTTTTTCTCTCTCTTTTTATGGCCTCTTTTTTTCGTCCGGAGTCTCATCCCGACTTGTGGGGGAATCATAGTCTCCATCATCCTTTCCTCACTTGGGACAATGATCTAATAATGATGATCATCACACTTTTATTTACTTACAACTCAAGTATTACAACTCGATACTTAGAACAAAATATGACTCTATGTGAATGCCTCCGGCGGTGTACCGGGATGTGAAATGACTCATGAGTGACATGTATGAAAGAATTATGAAGGTGGCTTTGCCACAAATACGATGTCAACTACATGATCATGCAAAGCAATATGACAATGATGAAGCGTGTCATAATAAACGGAACGGTGGTAGGTTGCATGGCAATATATCTCGGAATGGCTATGGAAATGCCATAATAGGTAGGTATGGTGACTGTTTTGAGGAAAGTATATGGTGGGTTTATGGTACTGGCGAAAGTTGCGCGGTACTAGAGAGGCTAGCAATGGTGGAAGGGTGAGAGTGCGTATGATCCATGGACTCAACATTAGTCATAACGAACTCACATACTTATTGCAAAAATCTATTAGTCATCGAAACAAATTACTATGCGCATGCTCCTAGGGGGATAGATTGGTAGGAAAAGACCATCGCTCGTCCCCGACCGTCACTTATAAGGAAGACAATCAATAAATAAATAATGCTCCGACTTCATCACATAACGGTTCACCATACGTGCATGCTACGGGAATCACAAACTTTAACACAAGTATTTCTCAAATTCACAACTACTCAACTAGCATGACTCTAATATCACCATCTTCATATCTCAAAACAATCATCAAGTATCAAACTTCTCATAGTATTCAATGCACTTTTATGATAGTTTTTATTATACACATCATGGATGCCTATCATATTAGGACTAATTTTATAACCAAAGAAAATTACCATGCTTTTCTAAAGGACTCTCAAAATAATATAAGTGAAGCATGAGAGATCAATAATTTCTATAAAATAAAACCACCACCGTGCTCTAAAAAGATATAAGTGAAGCACTAGAGCAAAATTATCTAGCTCAAAAGATATAAGTGAAGCACATAGAGTATTCTAATAAATTATGATTCATGTGTGTCTCTCCCAAAATATGTGTACGGAAAGGATGATTGTGGTAAACTAAAAAGCAAAGACTCAAATCATACAAGACGCTCCAAGCAAAACACATATCATGTGGTGAATAAAAAAATAGCCTCAAGTAAAGTTGCCGATGGATGAAGACGAAAGAGGGGATGCCCCGGAAGGCTTTTGGTTGTCCTTGAATTTTACCTAGGGGTGCCTTGGGCATACCCAAGCTTAGTCTCCTGCCACTCCTTGTTCCAAAACCCATCAAATCTTTACCCAAAACTTGAAAACTTCACAACACAAAACTTCAACAGAAAATCTCATGAGCTCCGTTAGTATAAGAAAACAAACCACCACTTCAAGGTACTGTAATGAACTCATTATTTATTTATTTATATTGGTGTTAAAACTAATGTATTATAACTTCTCTATGGTTCATACCCCCCGATACTAGCCATAGATTAATCAAAATAAGCAAACAACACACGAAAAACAGAATCTGTCAAAAACAGAACAGTCTGTTGTAATCTGTAGGTTTTGAATAATTATGTAACCCCAAAAATTCTTAAATAAATTGGTGGACGTGAGGACTTTGTCTATTAATCATCTACAAAAATAATCAACCTAATCTCACTCTCCAGTAAAAAATGGCAGCAAATCTCGTGAGCGCTAAAGTTTCTGTTTTTTACAGCAAGATCACACAAACTTCCCCCAAGTCTTCCCAAAGGTTCTACTTGGCACAAAAACTAATTAAAAGCATAAAAGCACATATAAAAAGAAGCTAGATGAATTATTTATTACTAAACAGAAACAAAAAAACAAGAAAAAAAATAAAATTGGGTTGCCTCCCAACAAGCGCTATCGTTTAACGCCCCTAGCTAGGCATAAAAACAAGAATAGATCTAGGTATTGTCATCTTTGGTAGGCAACTCATCAATAGAACACTTATAACCCTTAGGAGTTTCCTTCTTTTTATTAATGATCAAACTCCTAGGCAAGAAATCAAGGAAATCATTCGTAGCAAAAGGTTCCTTAATGATAGTAAAAAAGTTGGGGTGAACACTTGCTTTAAGATCCGCATTTTCCTTACTAGAAGATTCACCCTTTTTATTTTTAGGCACATACATAAATATGGCAACTCTGGTAGTAGGAGGATTTGGAGTGTTTTTCACGGAAGAAAAGGCAGACCCTAAGTTGGTAATAATATCCTCAAGTTTATCAATTCTTGTGGAATCTTGATCTATTTTTTCATTGACTATGGGTTCTTTTTCTTTAAAAAAATTCAGAGTAACTCCTACCTTAGATCCATATTGGGTAATCTGGTTGTGGATCTTTTTATCCAAATTCTCAATCAACACTACTGTGGCAACTTTATTTTCAATAATTTCAAGCCTTTGCATCACATGTTCCAAAGTTAAAATAGTTCCATTAACCAAGAGAGGTGGTGAGCCAAACAAATCTATCATAGAATTATAAGAATCAAAAGTATGGCTACCCAAGAAATTCCCTCCGGTAATGGTATCAAGAATATATCTATTTTAAGGGGTGATGCCTACATAAAAATTGCGAAGAAGAATGGAAGTGGATTGCTTCCTAGTGGATCTATTCTGAGCATTGCAAATTCTATACCAAGCATCTTTTAGATTTTCTCCCTCCTTTTGTTTAAAATTAAGAACTTCATGATCGGGAGTACTAACGATGATAGAAGGGCTAGCCATAATAGCAAAACCAACGATCTAACACACGGATACACAAGAAGCAAGTAAAAAGAGGCGAACAAAAAAAGAGGCAAGCGGAAAAGAGGGCGAATAAAACGACAAGGGTGAAGTGGGGGAGAGGAAAACAAGAGGCAAATGGCAAATAATGTAATGCGAGGGATAAGAGTTTGTGATGGGTACTTGGTATGTCTTGACTTGTGCGTAGATATCCCCGACAACGGCGCCGGAAATCCTTCTTGCTACCTCTTGAGCTTGCGTTGGTTTTCCCTTGAAGAGGAAAGGGTGATGCAACACAGTAGCGTAAGTATTTCCCTCAGTTTTGAGAACCAAGGTATCAATCTAGTAGGAGATAGCACACAAGTCACCTAGTACCTGCACAAACAAACAAGAACCTCGCAATCAACGCGATGAAGGGGTTGTCAATCCCTTCACGGTCACTTATGAGAGTGAGATCTGATAGAGATGATAAGATAAATATTTTTGGTATTTCTATTGTATAGATTGGAAAATAAAGATTGCAAAATAGAAATAGCAAATTGATAGGAAAATAATATGATGGAAGATAGACCCGAGGGCCATAGGTTTCACTAGTGGCTTCTCTCAAGATAGCAATTTCTATGGTGGGTGAACAAATTACTGTCGAGCAATTGATAGAAAAGCGAATAGTTATGAGAATATCTAGGCACGATCATGTATATAGGCATCACGTCTGCGACAAGTAGACCGAAACGATTCTGCATCTACTACTATTACTCCACACATCGACCACTATCCAGCATGCATCTAGAGTTTTAAGTTCATAAGAACAGAGTAACGCGTTAGGCAAGATGACATGATGTCGAGGGATAAACTCAAGCAATATGATATAAACCCCATCTTTTTATCCTCGATGGCAACAATACAATACGTGCCTTGCTGCCCCTGCTGTCACTGGGAAAGGACACCGCAAGATTGAACCCAAAGCTAAGCACTTCTCCCATTGCAAGAACGATCAATCTAGTAGGCCAAACCAAACTGATAATTCAAAGAGACTTGCAAAGATATTAAATCATGCATAAAAGATTTCAGAGAAGAATCAAATATTGTTCATATATAATCCTGATCATAAACCCACAATTCATCGGATCTCGACAAACACACCGCAAAAAGAATTACATCGAATAGATCTCCAAGAGAATCAAGGAGAACTTTGTATTGAGATCCAAAGAGAGAGAAGAAGCCATCTAGCTAATAACTATGGACCCGAAGGTCTGTGGTAAACTACTCACACATCATCGGAGAGGCTATGGTGTTGATGTAGAAGCCCTCCGTGATCGATTCCGCCTCTGGCGGAGCGCCGGAAAAGGACCCAAGATGGGATCTCACGGGTACAGAAGGTTGCGGCGGTGGAAATAGGGTTTCGTGGTGCTCTTGGATGTTTTCGGGGTATATGGGTATATATAGGAGGAAGAAGTATGCTGGTGGAGCTGCGAGGGGCCCGCGAGGGTGGGGGGCGCGCCCCCTGCCTCGTGGCCTCCTCGCTTCTTTCTTGATGGCCACACCAAGTCTCCTGGATCATGTTTGTTCCAAAAATAACTCTCCCGAAGGTTTCATTCCGTTTGGATTCCGTTTGATATTCCTTTTCTGCGAAACACTAAAATAGGAAAAAAAACAGCAATTTGCATTGGGCCTTTGGTTAGTAGGTTAGTCCCAAAAATAATATAAAAAGGTAAATTAAAGCCCATTAAACATCCAAAACAGATAATATAATAGCACGGAACAATAAAAAATTATAGATACGTTGGAGACGTATCAAGCTTCCCCAAGCTTAATTCCTGCTCGTCCTCGAGTAGGTAAATGATAAAAACAGAATTTTTGATGTGGAATGCTACCTAGCATAATTCTCAATGTAATTTTCTTTATTGTGGCATGAATGTTCAGATTCGAAAGATTCAAAACAAAAGTTTAATATTGACATAAAAATAATAATACTTCAAGCATACTAATAAAGCAATCATGTCTTCTCAAAATAACATGGCCAAAGAAAGTTATCCCTACAAAATCATATAGTCTGGCTATGCTCCATCTTCACCACACAAAATATTTAAATCATGCACAACTCCGATGACAAGCCAAGCAATTGTTTCATACTTTTGATATTCTCAAACTTTTTCAATATTCACGCAATATATGAGCGTGAGCCATGGATATAGCACCATAGGTGGAATAGAATGGTGGTTGTGGAGAAGACAAAGGAGAAGATAGTCTCACATCAACTAGGCGTATCAACGGGCCATGGAGATCCCATCAATAGATATCAATGTGAGTGAGTAGGGATTGCCATGCAACAGATGCACTAGAGCTATAAGTGTATGAAAGCTCAACAAAAGAAACTAAGTGGGTGTGCATCCAACTCGCTTGCTCACGAAGACCTAGGGCATTTTGAGGAAGCCCATCATTGGAATATGCAAGCCAAGTTCTATAATGTGAAATTCCCACTAGTATGTGAAATTCCCATCGCTTGCACTGATGACAACTTACTTGAAGGATCTTAATCAATCCATAGGTAGATATGGTGGACTCTTATGACAAGAGACCGTGTTCAAGGATTTTTGGACGCAAAAGTACTATCTCTCCTTAGTATGAAATTTTGACTAGCAAAAGATTATAAGCAGGCACCACATGTTAGAGGATGCATGACAATATAACTTCTATGTCAATATAAGCAAACATAACCCATTACTTTGTCTTCCTTCTGTGGACTATTTGATCAAGCTAAAAGTAATTAATGGGGGCTCACAATCATAAAAGATGTCCAAGATAGTGTATTTATATGTGAAACCTCTCTTCCTTTATTAGTCTTTCATGAATTGCATCAATGACCAATGCTACATTTGTTAACTTCCAATAAATTTTATTAGTATACTTCTTATATGTGAAGTCATCACTCCCCATGGTATTAGCATATGAATTTTTTATTATTGCTAAGATGAAGAAAGTAAAGCAACAAAACTCAAACTACTCTTCATTATATAACTCTCACACTCGATTACATAGATAGAATAATCACGAAGCAAGCTCCTGAAAAATACTTCATACTAATACTTTTATTCTTCTAGATCATGAAATAACCAAGGATCAAACTAAGATAAAAGTGATGGTGATACGATACTTGGGCACCTCCCCCAAGCTTGGAACAAGCCAAAGGTGGTGCCCATACCCATGTACTCAAGTTTCCCCTGTTTGAATCTTGTGACGACATGATGATCCTAATACCAAAGTCTTGGTAGGATATAGCCAAAAACAAGAGTAGAGGAAAACATTGCAATATGGTGTTCAAACAACATGGAGTATATAAAGAACTTTTATCCCGCGGGAGAAGTTTACGGAGTCGGAAAAGTGCATGAGGGACCCACAAGGCACCTGGGCACGCCCAGGGGGTAGGGCGCATCCCCTTGCCTTGTGGTCCACATACATATTCCTTTTTAGGATTCCGGAGCGTTATAGAAGGCCTCTTTTAGATGTTCCTCCGGTGTAATTGCTTGAATAATATTGGTTACAATGTTAATGGGGGGTACCTGCAACATAATGTTTAATTCTCTGCCCATTAACCACCTTCGGACTAGTTCCGTCAGCATTATTGATCTTGACGGCTTTAGAACGATAAACTTCTTCGACGATGTATGGCCCTTCCCATTTGGAGAGAAGTTTGCATACAAAGTGTCTAAACCGAGAATTGTACAATAGGAATTAGTCACCGACATCAAATTCTCGTTTTGAATTCTTTTATCATGCCATCTTTTATCATCTTCTTTAAATAACTTAGCATTTTCATAAGCTTGCATTCTCCACTCATCGAGAGAACTAATATCAAATAACCACTTTTCATCGGGAAGTTTGAAATCATAATTAAGTTCTTTAATTGCCCAATAAGCTTTATGCTCCAACTCAAGAGGTAAATGACATGCTTTTCCATAGACCATTTTATACGGGGACATACCCATTGGATTTTTATAAGCGGTTATGTATGCCCACAATGCATCACCAAGTTTCTTGGACCAATTTTCCTAGATCTATTAACAGTCTCTTGCAAGATTAATTTTATTTCTCTGTTGCTCAATTCAACTTGCCCACTAGACTGAGGATGATAAGGTGATGCGATTATATGGTTTACATCATATTTAGCTAAGATTTTATGGAATGCACCATGAATAAAATGTGAACTACCATCAGTCATTAAATGACTTCAAACCTCGAAAAGACAATTTCTTTAAGCATTTTAATAGATGTGTTGTGGTCAGCACTACTAGTTGGAATAGCTTCTAACCACTTAGTAACATAATCAACAACAACTAAGATATGAGTATATTCATTAGAGGAAGGAAAAGGTCCCACATAACCAAAGCCCCAGACATCAGATGGTTCAATAACAAGTGAATAATTCATAGGCATTTCTTGAAGTCTACCTACATTAATAATTCTTTGACATTCATAACAAGAGAGGACAAACTTACATGTACCCTTAAAGAGAGTAGTCCAGTAAAAAAATCGTATTGCAATACCTTATGTGCAGTTCTATCTTCAACAAATACCGTATGCCTCAGAGTGGCACTTCCTTGGGATCTGTTCCTACTCATGCTCAGGTACACAACATCTAAGAACACCATCTACTCCTTATTTATAGAGACGTGGGCCAGTCCAAAAGTAATGTCTTAAATCAAATAAGAACTTTTTTGTTGATATGTGTAATTAGGTGGTAGGTATTTGGCAACGATAAAATTAGCATAGTCTGAATACCAAGGATTATCACGAGAGGTAGAGGCATTTATATCAGCTAATTGCTCATCCGGAAAACTATCATTAACATGTATTGGGACATCAAGAATATTTTTCATCCTAGGCAAATTATCTGTGATAGGATTTTCAGTTCCCTTGCTATCAACAATATGCAAATCAAACTTTTGCAATAAAAGAACCCATCTAATCAGCCTAGTTTAGCATCTTTCTTTTCCATAAGATATTTAATAGCAGCATGATCAGTATGAATAGTAACTTTAGAGTCAACAATATAAGGTCTGAAGTTATCACATGCAAACACAACTGCTAGAAATTTGTTCTTAGTAGTAGCATAATTTCTTTGAGCACCATCCAAGGTCTTAGTAGCATAATGAATAACATTTAATTTCCTCTCAAATCCTTAACCTAGAACAACACCAATAGCATAGTCACTAGCATCACACATAATTTCAAAGGGTAGGTTCCAGTCAGGTGGTTGAACAATAGGTGCAGATATTAGGGCTTTCTTAAGTATTTCAAATGCTTCTACACAATCATCATAAAAAACAAATTGAACAACTTTTTGTAGTAGATTAGTGAGAGGCCTGGAAATTTTAGAGAAGTCCTTAATGAACCTTCTATTGAAGCCAACATGACCTTAAAAGCTTCTTATACCTTTGATATCTTTAGGATTCGGAATTTTCCCAATTGCATCGACTTTAGCTTTATCTACCTCAATGCCTATTTCGGAAGTTTTATGACCAAGGATTATACCTTCGTTCACCATAAAGTGGCACTTATCCCAATTCAAGACAAGACTGGTCTCTTCACATCTCTGCAAAACTTTATCACGATTGCTCAAGCAATCATCAAAAGAAGTTTCATAAACGGAAAAATCATCCATGAATACCTCAACAATTTTCTCACGAAACTCAGAGAATATAGCAGTCATACATCCTTGAAAGGTAGCAGATGCATTACATAAACCAAAAGGTATACGTCTACAAGCATAATTTCCATAATGACAAGTAAAAGTATTATTCTCTTTATCTTCTTGTGACACATGTATTTGAGAGAAACTGAATATCCATCTAGGAAACAGAAGTGTGTATGCTAAGACAGTCTTTCTAACATTTGATCAATGAAAGGCAATGGGTAATGATCTTTTCTAGTAGCTTTATTTAATTTGCCGAAATCAATTACCATCCTATAACTGGTTGCAACTATTTGTGGGATAAGTTCATTTTTATCATTAGGAACAATAGTGATGCCACCTTTCTTAGGGACACAATGAACAAGACTTACCCATCTACTATCAACTGTAGGATAAATTATACCTGCCTCCAGGAGCTTTAGTATTTATGTTCTTACATCATCTTTCATTTTAGGATTCAAGTGGCGTTGATGATCGACAACTAGTTTAGCATCAGGCTCCATATTAATCTTGTATTGGCATAGAGTAGGGCCTATGCCCTTCAGATCATCAAGAGTATATCCAATTGCAGCATGATGCTTCCTCGAGGTTTTTAATAATCTCTTTTCTTCATGCACCGAAAGGTTAGCATAGATAATAACAGGATATGTCTTCTTTTTATTAAGATAAGCATATTTGAATGTACCTGGGAGTTTCTTGAATTCAAACACAGGATCACTCTTAGGTGGAAGAGTGTCTCCAAAGTTTAAACATGCAAATTATGTTTAAGGATAGGTTCTTGCCTAAAGAACATTTCATCTATTCCAGTTCTTTCATTCATGTGCATACCATTTTCATGATCTAGCAGGTATTGTTCTAATGGATCAGTAGGAGGCACAACAATAGAAGCAAGACCAATAATATCATCTTTACTAGACAATTCTTTGTCATGAGGTTGTCTATTAGACTTAGAGAAATTAAATTCATGAGACACATCACCAAACTTGACCTTAACCCTTTCTTTAACACAATTTTAGTATTAACAGTATTTAAGAAAGGTCTACCAAATATAATGGGACAGAAACTAACTTATTGGGACCCAAGTACTAAGAAATCAATAGGATATTTGATCTTACCACACAAGACTTCAACATCTCTAACAATCCCAAGTGGTGAAATAGTATCTCAGTTTGCAAGCTTAATAGTAACATCAATATCTTTTATCTCAGTAGGTGCAATATCATGCACAACTTCTTGATATAAAGAAAATGGAATAACACTTATACTAGCACCCATAACAGATAAACCATAATAGCAATGATCTCTAATCTTGATAGAGACAACAGGCATGCCGACAACTGGCCTATTCTTATCTAGTTTATCTTGTTCAATGTTAAGTTGTTTAGCAATTCTTGCAGCTTCATCACAGAAATAAATAACATACCCATCAGTATTATCAACCAAGAGATCTTTAATCATTGCAATAGAAGGTTCTACCTTAATTTGTCCAGGTTGGTTAGGTGTTTTAATATTACTCTTATGAATCATGGTTCTAGCTTTAGCATGTTCCTTAATCCTAATAGGGAAAGGAGGTTTCTTAATATAAGTAGTGGGTACAAATGGATTAGCAATATAAGAAATTGTTTCAATTTTAGCAATAACTGGTTCTTCACAAATTTCTTCATTGGCTGGATGAAATTTAAACCACTTCTCCTTAGAGAGATCAACATGAGCAGCAAATGATTCACGAAATGTAGCCACTATCTCAGAGTCAAGTCCATACTTTGCACTAAGCTTATGAAAAACATTTGTTTCTATAAAGGACTTAACACAATCAAATTCAAGATTTATACCCGACTCATTACCTTTGTCGATTTCCCAATCTCCAGAGTTAGATTTAATTCTTTCAATAGGATCCCATTTGAATTCGATACTTCTTTTCATGAAGGAACTCGTAGAAGAAGAATCAAGCATTGTTCTATCATTGGAAGCCAAGCTTAATTTTTTTTGTATAATCATCTCTCTCAAGAGCTCATGATTGGGGCATGTGTGCATCATGTATTTAACCCCCCCCCCCCAATGTTGAGCGATAACTTCTCCTTCATGAGGATAAAAATTCTAATGGAATTCCAGCTTCAATCGGTTCCAGTCCCATGTTTCAGATTCATCCAATAGCCTATACCATGCCAATGCTTTTCCCCTCAACTATAAAGGGAATACTTTCTTCTTAACTCCATCTCCTGATAAACCTGCAAGCTTAAACAATCCACATAGTTCATCTATGTAGATTAGGTGCATATCAGGATGTATTGTTCCATCTTTTGCATAAGGATTATCAAGCATTTTTTCCATATTACCCGAAGGAATTTCAAAAGAAATATTTTCAGTTGGTTCAGTAGGTTGAGGAGTGGCTCTTACCACTTCTAGTCAAGGTCAAGATACTCCAAACAAGCCCCTCAAAGGATTATTTTTCATAGTGACAAGTGAAGATAAAAAACATCACCCAATATAATTGTTTCCTTACCAAATTCCTCTTACCAAAAGCGCTTCACTCCCAGACAATGATGCCAGAAAAAAGTCTTGATGACCCACAAGTATAGGGGATCAATCTTAGTCCTCTCAATAAGTAAGAGTGTCGAACCCAACGAGGACCAGAAGGAATTGATAAGCGTTTTCAGCAAGCTACCTAATCTCCGCAAGTGTTTTAAAGTAGTAGTAAGAAATAGTTTGAAAGAAAGATAATTCATATAAAGTAAAAAGTAACCAAAGTGGTAAAGTGCAGCAAGGTGGCCCGATACTTCTATCGCAAAGGAGAAGCCGGAATTTCTTCTTATATTAAGCAAAGCATTCTCGAGGACACATGAGAATTCTCATCTAGTCGCGTTCATCATGCTTAGTAGATTCGCGTTCACTAGTTTAATAATTAGATTTGTGGGTGGACCGGTGCTAGGGTGTTGTTCTTATTTGAAAAAAACAACCCTCTTATGATTACCCCCTCTCGCAGGCATCTGCAACTACAAAAGAAGAATTAAGATAAATCTAACCATATCATCAAACATAAAAATTGAAACCAACACCTTATGGAATAGCGCATTGCTACTTGTGAGTGGCGTTGGAATTTCCTCGAAGAGGAGAGGATGATGCTGTCGGGCTCGTGGGACCAGGGGTACCTAGGCCCGTCTGCCTTTAGCCCAGGGCGCGACAAATGACAAGAGCCCAAGAGGTGGCCCATCAGCAAGCGTCACAAGCAAGACCCCTCGCGAGGTCTGCGCCCTCGCGAGGCCCCTATCAGCAGGCGTCCTGGGTTGACTAGGCGGCACCACCGGAGCCTTGCAAGGTGGCCTCCCGAGGACCCCTCAGGGAGGCAAGAGAGTCAAGAGTAGCCCAGCCAGCCACGCGGGGTCGCGCCTTCACGTGGGTGATGCGTGCAGCAACGAACAATGCCAGAGACTATGCCAGCATGCGCGGATGAAGAGGATTTCCCCTTTGGTGCTAAGGGAGCAAGGCCAGCCTGCTGGTTCTCAAAGAAATCCCCAAAGGTTGCCTGATTGGTGCAAGAGGACCAAGACAACGGGCGTGCAGGGCGGAAGTCATCACCGGGCCCACCGGCGCGTCATGGATAGCAGCTTTGCAGGCGAAGACCATCTTTTATTAGCATAGACTGCGCCCTTGACCCCTTCAATATTGTTGTTGTGTGGCAACCTTTCCCACCAATGTTTTTGGGGGAAGAGGACCAGGGAAGATATAAAAGAAGGGCAGGGTGCTGCTGTAACGAGGGATCATTCTGTCCCCAAACCTTTCTACTCTTGTTCTCCACCACCATAGCAATCCACAAACCAAAGTAGGAGAATAGTTTTACACCACAAGGTGGCCCGAACCGGGGTAACTGCAGTGTCTCCGGCCTTTTCTCGCTAGCACACTCTCACCGTAGTCTCGCTGTGATTTGCGGCAGGGAAGGATTGGGTGGTAGGAACGAGCGCACCCCAGTGTTTGAACCTTTGGGTCCCCGGAGCCCCGATTCCAAAATTTGACGCGCCAGGTAGGGGTGCGCCGCCGTTCTTCCGCTCTGTCCCGTCTTTTGCTTCACCAAGCTTCATGGTTGATGCTCGTCGCGAGCATGCTGAGCGCCGCCACCATCGAACATGCTACCCACGAGCACCAAGACTCCTCCATGCACCCCTCTGTGCAGCCGGATGGCCGCACCACTACAGCTTCTTCCTCCCTCACCCGTCGAACTCGCAGGCCGCGTTGCTCATGGCGCGCGAGCTGCTGCGTTACCGCTTGGCCGACACTAGCTACGACGCCTGGCTTGGCCGCATCACCGAGCTCATAAACGCCGCCAGAGATACCCCGATGCCCTCTCACTCGCTCCGCCCCCACCGTCTCGCACTGGGGACATGGCACACGATGCGACTCCGCCACCTTCCATGTGTAGCGACCTCGCCAAACCCCTGTGTGACATGCGTCCATGTGCCCTGCCCCACAGAGCGCCCCCGCCGGCCCGAGATGAGGCTAGCTGCCAGATCATCCACCGCATGCTGCCGATGCGCGCGTGCTCCTCGAGCAACAACATCAGCGCCAGGACCGGATCGTCCAAGAGGTCACAGGGGCTAGGTGCCAAAACCATGCCGCCCTCGCCCGTGCCATTCCCTCGAGCATCGTGGGATGACGGGCTTTCACCCACGAGCTGCACCAGGTGGTCTGGCCTATTAAGTTAGAGACAAAGCTGCCCCCACGTTACAATGACATTCCCGACCCCACGGCGTTCCTCGAGCTCTATGCATTGAGCATCGAGGCTGCGATCAGTGATGACAAGGTCATGGCAAACTGGTTCCCCATGGACCTCAAGGATGGAGCATGTTCCTGGCTCATGAACCTTCATGAAGGGTCGATTTCTTTGTGCGGCGAGCTCTGTGACTAGTTGGTCGCTAACTTCAAGGGCATGCACGATTGCCCCCTCACCATTAATGACCTACAGGGTGTGCAGCAGCGCCCTGGCGAGACCCTCCACAAATTCATATAGCGCTTCAGTCAAGTGCGCCATAAGATCCTGCGCGCTTCTGATGAGGACATCATCTCAGCGTTCTCCACCAGTGTCACAAACGTCAGGATGCGCAAGAAGCTCGCCTTCAACGATGATCTGAGCTCGACGCTGGAGCTGTTTAACCTCGCCGACAAGTGCGCCAAGGTTGAAGAAGGCCGCCTCTTCATCCACAACGACACCAACACCATGCTCGATGACAACAAGACCAAGGGAAAATATGTCAAGCGTAAGGGCCCTTTCGTGTGGGTTGTGGAGCCTGAGCAGAAGCACGACGCGACTATGACGAGCCCGAGAAGGACAGTCACCCGTTCTGTGTCCACCACAATGTGCGCACTCACAACACCGAAGACTGCCAAGAGCTCAAGTAACTCCGCGATGAGCGCTTGAGCCGCCGAGGGGACCGCAACGATCGCGGTGCCGGCCACGGAGGAGGCCGTGGTGGCAGTCGATGGGATAGACGCAATGGCGACCAATGCCAGGCCTGGTGCGACCAGCCTCATGAGGGCGCTTGGCGCGATCAGCCTCGCGAGGGGCACACTCAAGCCAACGCCACCCTTCTGCCGTTGTCGCCGCCCAGGAGGAATGACATCAACCAGCTCAACAACGGGGCTACCAGGAGCCTCGCATGATAGCTTTAGGGAGCTCATGCCCCCCGTCCAATCGCATCTTCAAGCAGTTCTCTCACGAGGTGAACGCCGCCCTCCCGAGGCTTGAGGCTGCGCGACCTATCAAGTGGTCACAGTACGCCATCACCTTCGACTCCAAGGACCACCTCAAGTCCACGGCCGCTGCTGGCGCGCTCCCCATGTTGTTCACCCCCACCATCAGCAATGTCCTTGTCACCAAGACCCTCATTGACGAAGGCGCTGGCCTCAACATGATCTCCATCGAGACCTTCGAGATGCTCCAAGTGCCTTGTGACCAGATGATGCCACCCAGGCCCTTCTCTGGGTGACCGATGGGTCTACCATCCCTCTGGGGCAAGTGTGCCTCCTAGTGACTTTCGACACCCGCCACAACTACCACACCGAGCTAATCGACTTCGACGTGGTGCACATTGGTCTGTCATACAACACCATCCTGGGGTATCCGGCACTCGCCAAGTTCATGTCAGTGACCCACCACGGCTACAACATCCACAAGATGCCTGGCTGTAGCAACGTCATTACCATCACATCTGACGAGAAAGACACAGTCAGCTCCCTCGAGCACGCCTGCCGGGCCGCCACGGCCACACACTCGAACGGTGAGGACACCGCCGGGCCTCCCGAGGCCGCTTCTGCATGGAAGAAGCAGCAGCTCTCCGAAGCCTGCCCCGAAGTAGAGAAGGCATCGGCCGATGCCAGCGGCCCAGGCCCTGCCCTCACCATCGGCGCCTGCCTCCCTCCCACATAGGAAGGCATGTTCAACGCCTCCCTTCGGGCAGGCTCGGGTGTTTTCTTCACGAAGGCATCTAACTTGTCCAGTGTGCCGAGGAAGGTGATCGAGCACCACCTAACGGGGTGCCCAGCGACGCCCCGCCAAGCAAGGAGTACGGCTCAGGCGCCAGAGAAGCAAGAGTTCATCATCTAGGAAGTCTCCAAGCTGTAGGAAACTCGAGCCATCCATGGGAAGCGCCACCTCAAGCGGCCCACCAACCCAGTCATCATCCTTGAGAAGGGAGGCAAGGTGCGCATGTGCATCGACCTTGCGAGCCTCAACAGGGCCTGCTCTCAAGACCTCTTCTGGCCGTCGCGCGTTGGCCGGGGCACGGGCCTCGCCACCAACTACGCCCACATGCCCTTCGACTTGATGAACATCGTCGCCAGCTTCCAAAGGCTGGCGCGGTTCACGACGGAACCTTGCGAGCCTTCTGCGCACCGTGAGCCCCCTGGGCATTGGGAGCCTCCCGGCCTCTGATCAACGAGCCTCTGCAGCGCACTCCATCAAGCCACTCGACAACGCTATTTTATGAGGTGACTTTTTGCTGTGCTAATTGAGGGTGCTCCACGGGCTGCACCAACCATAGGCCGACCCGTGCCAGGCACGGATGCGGCACCACCTTTTGGTCGGGTAATGAATCTGGTTATGCCCTAGTAAGTTTATGTCGCTTGGGGGTTGATATGTCTTCGTAGTATCTACTTTTCCAAACACTTTTGCTCTTGTTTTGGACTCTAATTTGTATGGTTTGAATGAAACTAGCCCGTACTGACGCTATTTTCTGCAGAACTACCGTGGTGTTGTTTTTGTGCTAAAATAAAAGTTCTCAGAATTGGACAAAACTTTTTGGAGAATTGTTTTAGAATAAAATAAAAATATTGGATCCAACACCCACTTGAGGGGGGTCCCTACTGCCCACTAGGCACCAGGGCACACCACCCCCTGGCACGCCCTGGTGGATAGTGGGCCCCTCGAGGCTCCGTTGACCCTAACTCCAACTCTATAAATTCCTATTTTTTGAGAAAAAGGGAGAGGATGTTTCATCATGTTTTACGATATGGAGTCGCCGCCACCTCTTGTTCTTCATCGGGAGGCCAGATCTGGAGTCCGTCTAGGGCTCCGGAGAGGGGGGGTCTTTCGTCTTCGTCATGATCAACCATCCTCCATCACCAATTTCATGATGCTCACCGTCGGGAGTGAGTAATTCCTTCATAGGCTTGCTGGACGGTGATTGGTTGGACGAGATTCATCATGCAATTGAGTTAGTTTTGTTAGGGCTTGATCCCTAGTATCCACTATATTCTGAGATTGATGTTGCTATGACTTTGCTATGCTTGTCACTAGGGCCCGAGTGCCATGATTTCAGATCTGAACCGTTTATGTTTTCACCAATATATTTGTGTTCTTGATCCGATCTTGCAAGTTATATGCACCTGTTACATGTTATGATCCACATACCCCAAGGTGACAATAATTAGGATTCTTTTCGGTGATTACCATAGTTTGAGGAGTTCATGTATTCACTATGTGTTAATGCTTTGTTCTGGTTCTCTATTAAAAGGAGGCCTTAATATCCCTTAGTTTCCTTATGGACCTGGCTGCCATGGGAGGGTAGGGCAAAAGATGTCATGCAAGTTCTTTTCCATAAGCACATATGACTATTTACGAAATACATGCCTACATTACATTGATGAATTGGAGCTAGTTCCGTGTCGCCCTAGGTTATGACTATTTTATGATGAATATTATCCAACCTTATCACTGATCTAATGCCTATGAGGTTTTCACATATTGTTCTTGCTAAGTTACTATTGTTGCTGCTACCATCACAATTGCTACAAAATTACTGTTACTGCTATTACCGTTACCATTGCTATTGTTACTACTACTATCAAATTGCCATACTACTGTGCTACTGATCACTTTGCTATACATATTTAGTCTCTAGGTGTGGTTGAATTCACAACTCAACTGCTAATACTTACAAGTATTCTTTGGCTCCCCTTGTACCGAATCAATAAATTTGGGTTGAATACTCTACCCTTAAAATCTGTTGCGATCCCCTATACTTGTGGGTTATCACCCCATCGCCTAATTAAACTAGATTTAACTAAATGGATAAGTTGTAGACAATGACATGTGGGTCCCCTGTCCTGTTTGACCAGTCAAACTGTTGACTGGGTTGACCCAGTCTATGACATATGGGTCCTGTTTGACCCTATTGACCACTCAACATTGACTGGTCAACTACTGACTGTACTAGCTGACTGGACCCCCTGGACCCCACTATCATACAAATGGGCTAGCCCACTCCTGTCTACAAAAAGTAATTCAGGCATTTTAATTCAAATCCAAAAAATTTAGATAACGCAAAAACTTTAGAAACTTATAGAAAATAAAATGTAACTCGAATGAAAATAATTTATATATCAAAGTTGACCAGAAAAACATAATGAATCTGAATATGTCATCCACATACCTGCCACATGCCTTTAACATAACAAACATGGAACCTTCCCCTCTGTATCAATGCCGAAGAAATTGCATGGAGCCGGGAAAACATTCCCGCATATTTCCCCCCTTCTTTTAAACTGTGTAGTAATGCATTGGAGCATATCACCAACACATTTTACCATGACATACATTTGTGATGCATTTGATTGCTTTGTTATTGATTGTTCCCCCTCTGTTACTTCCTTTCCGGCAGATCCCGAGACCGCTGATGATCCGGTGATTGTCTACTTTGTTGAGGATTTGTTATCGTGTGCAGAGCTTCGAAGCAAGCAAAACCCCCTTAACCATCCAGATATCGCCCAGTCATTCTCTCTTATTATTGCATTAGATTTTGCTACTGTTGTTCCGATAGTTCTTATTCTGATGCATAGCCTGCTTTTTTATAACCTACTATTGATACTTTACCTTTTATCCTATATGCTTAGTATAGGTATGTTACTGTCCCATCAGTGGACCTACACCTTGTCCGTGTTGCCATGTTGTACTATCTGGGTTATCCGAGACAATGGGTCACTATACCGAGACCAGAACACCCCTAAAGGCCCTAACAACTGTACGACTCTACCGAGCCGTATCAAGTGTGATCTACCGAGGGTGATTCCTTGTATTTCACTCCCGATGGCGACTTTGTAGTGTAGCACATCTAGTGCGACCAACTAAGGGTGATTCCTCATATTTCACTCTAGGTGACGACTCTGTCGTGCAGTATATCAAGGTAAACCTATCAAGGGTGGTTCAACTAGTTTCACCTTGATGGTATGGACCTGAAACCCGATAGTTCCAATGATAAAGATGGGTCGGACCCAAGGGTACCCATGAGAGATAATGTCGCGGAACGACAGGGCAGGTAGAGACCACCTAGGAGAAAGGTGGGTCTGGTCCTTGGTCGTGGTCTGTGAGTTACCAAGTTGGCGCGACAGGAGACCTATTCATGTCCACGGGCTACTAATAACACAATTAACTAGATTGGGTATTTGATTGAGATTCCCATTGACATATACACATTAACTGCCACTTGAGATAATGGTTTATGGGACCCTCGACATCGTACGATTTCTTCTGATAGCTCTTTCAGACATCTAGTTTAGCATTGCGACATGGTATACAACAGATATCCTTCGACCAGGTGAAGCCAAACCCTGCTTGCAATGACCCGGAGTGCTTAGGGGTGAGAGGCCGAACATCCCCTTCACGCTTAGGATTTATACCGGTGGGGACCCCTCTAGAGAGCCTAGGTAGGACTACAGCGTGTCGATTGCCTGAGGCCGGGCATTACCTAGAAAAGTGTGTCTGGCCAGAGGTAATTGAGCGTATCAGGTAATGTAGTGCACCTGTGCAGGGAGGTTAAACTATTCGAATCACCATGTCCACGGTAACAAGACGCTTGGATATATGAGAGTATCCCGCTCTTATACAACTTGAACCAGATACTTGATGGAGTACATTGCTCAATAAATATGGAATGCCCATGGATATTTTCTTGTAGGGAGTCGAGGAAGGATCTCAGGGTATTGTACTGATGTGTTAATTACAAGTTGGTATGTATATACTCATACTCCTTCCCTTGCTGCAAGATGATCTGTTCTCCTTTCATCTATTGCTGCAAGATGGTGGCCCTTCTGATGCATAGAGCTTTCCCCCTCTAGTTCTGGCATTCTGCGGTATAGTCCATTGATATAGCCCATTCCTTTGATACCGATGCATATGTAGTATAGATTTTATGTAAGTATTGCAAGTACTTCGGTTGAGTACTCACCATTGCTTCGCACCCCTTTTTCTTCTACCCGGTTGCTGTGATTAGGTGATGGAACCCAGGAGCCAGAAGATCCCGAGAATGATTGCTATGTGGAGTTCGACAACCAGGAATAGTTTGGAGGTCCTAGGTAGGAGGCTTCTCCTTTTTGATCTAGAGTCATTGTTTGTTTTCGTCTTCTTAAGGCACCTTTGTATTTGGTTGTACTCATACCTAACTCTTGATGTAATTTTGGTTGTTGCGACCCTGGCTTGTAACATTTTGTTTATTTGTTTAATTTGAGTCGTAGAGTTGTGTTGTGATATTATACCGTGAGTCAGTGATCTTGATCGTGCATATTGTGTGGATGTTTAGTGCATGATTAATTTCAGGGGCGTCACAAGTTGGTATCAGACCTGACTGCCTATAGGAATCCCTTCCACTCCTTGGTCAATGTTGAGTCTAGACTTGAAAGAAAAACTACTTTACTAACTATGTTGTGTGTTTTACCGGCCCACATCACTTATGGATGGGATTAGGATCTTTTATTCCACATCTTTACTCTGGGTTCTGATCACTCTTCTCTTCGGGTTAAAGATTTTGCTAACTCTAGGTTCTCGCGTCGACTTCATTCTGGAGATCCACTCATTCCCAATGAATTCTTGATGTCTCAAGATACTCCGAAATACTCTCTAAATTCCAAGGTATTTTTGAACCTATGGCACTTTAATTCTTGTGTCCATATACACTTATGAATAATTTTATACGACCGCCACTCATATTTTGTGCATTTGCTATTGTTAACTTGATCCTGTTGATTTTGCACAGAATGTCAGATCATGGAGATCCTCCACCACCACTATATATTGCCGCCTTGATGCAGCAAATTGAACTGAACCATTGGATCAACGAGAGTCTAGTGAACCATTTGGAACACAACGATGCTCATCAGGAGCCTAGCCTGATCTCATTTCAGGAGTTCGTGCACCTCAACCCTTCCATTTTCTGCAACTCCTCCAATCCTATGGATGCTGATGACTGGCTTCATGACATCTTTTTTGAAACGGAGTCATCTAATGTTGTCCCTGCTAGTTACGTCACCTTTGCGGCATTTCACGTGAAAGGTCCAGCTGCTCAATGGTGGGAAATCCACATGGGTATGCTACCTGTTGGAACAGTCACCACTTGGTTAGAATTCGAGATGCCTTTCATGCACATCACATTCCTCAGGGATTGGTGGACGAGAGGAAGAAGGAATTCCGCAACCTCACTCAGGGCAAGATGACAGTGGATGAATATCAGAGGGAATTCTGCAACCTGTCTGGCTATGCTGAAGATGACATCTCCACTGATGCACGAAGCAGGAGAAGTTTCGTGAAGGACTAGATCCTGATCTGAAGCATGCCCTTAGTCTCCATGAATCACAAACTTTGCAACACTTGTTAGCAAAGCTATTCATGCTGAAACTAGTCAGGCTAAGCACCAGGAGTCTTTTAAGCGCACTCACGACATTGGCTCATCTTCAGGCCTGTCTTCTCACAAGCGCCGAGTGTGGATCCCGCACAATGTCCATCACCGACCTCTCCCAGCACCGAGACCATCTTATGGTTCCCCTCGTCTGCCTCCGCCACTGAGACAACGTAGAATCAAATGTGGACAGCCCAATGCTATGGCTCCTTGCCCTGTACGTGGAGCCTGTAACAAGTGTGGAATGTCAAGCCATTATGCCAAGTTTTGCCCACAGAAACAGAATCAGAATACCAGTCCGCTTGCATTCGGTCGTGGTTATGCTAACCATGATAATGCAGGAGAAGCTCAGAATGAACCAAACATCATGATGGGAACCTTCCTAGTTAATTCAGTTCTAGCTTCTATTCTTTTTGACTCAGCAGCATCACATTCATTTGTGTCCCAGCAGTTTGCACATCTGCATGGCTTAGCCATGGAATATTTACCCACTCCTTTAGCGATTCAATCCTCGGGATCCAAGTGGCAAACCACAATGGTAAACCCCAACAACCAAATCAAAATTGAAGGGCTAGCCTTCTCTGCTTCTCTTATTTTCCCTTCCAACATAGATGTCATTCTTGGTATCAATTCGTTGAAAATCTACAATGATTTGATCGACTGTGCCGCCAAAACAGTCCAACTCATACACCCTTCCAGCCAAATATTCACCTACATAGCTCAATTAATCAAGAATGCCGAAACCCAGATATACATGATGAATGCTTTGAATGCATCACCGCCGCTTGACATCGAGAACATCCCGGTCATCTGTGACTTCTAGGATGCCTTCCCATAAGAACTTCCAGGAATACCCCTGTCGAGTGTGGGTACGACCATCTATGGGATCAAGGCAATCCCTTTTGTGGTTCGACTGAGGGAATTGATAGGCACAAAGAGCAGGGTCAGCAGAGAATGCACGTTGTTTACCCAGGTTCGGGCCGCTTGTGAAGTCTAAAACCCTACTCCTGCTTTGTGTATTGGATTGTGTATATGGGTCCATCTACAAGGAGCGCACGCCTGGCGAGGTGCTCGGGGGGTGCAGCTACATGCGTATAATGGATAGCGTCTCGACCTTTGTTAAGGTAGCAATGGAACTCCTTTTATAGACTAAGGGATCACTGATACGTCTCCAACGTATCTATAATTTATGAAGTACTCATGCCATGTTTACAACATTTTTGTATGATTTTGGTAGGATCGGATTAGAACTAACTCGGACTAACGATGTTTTCAGCAGAACTACCATGGTGTCGTTTTTTGTGAGAAATAATAGTTCTTGGAATGGGCCAATTTTTTTGATGATTTTTATGGACGAAAAGAGACCCCCGAAGCACCGGAGCTGGACCAGAAGGTAACCGAGGAGGCCACAAGCCCGGGGGGCGCGCCCACCCCCATATTGCACGCCTCCTGAGTTTGTGGGCCCCTCGGGTAGCCCCTTGATGTGAGACGACGCCAAAAATTCCTACAAATACCAAACCCCCCGAAAAGAACCCTAAATGAGAAGTTTTGCCACCGCAAGTCTCTGTAGCCACGAAAGACCAATCAGGACCCCATTCCGGCACCCTACCGGAGGGGGAAATCATCACCAGAGGCCATCTTCATCATCCCGATGGCCACCATGATGAGGGGGAGTAGTTCACCCTCAGGGCTGAGGGTATTGATGGCTTGTGTCCGTGTCAGTATTTTCCCCGAAGAGGAAGGGATGATGCAGCACCGCTATGGTAGGTATTTGCCTCAGTGATGAGACAAAGGTTATCGAACCAGTAGGAGAACCATGCAACACTATGTAAACAATACCTGCACACAAAGAACAAATACTTGCAACCCAACGCGTAAGAGGGGTTGTCAATCCCTCCCGGGTAAAAGATAGATTAGTTTGTAGTAGATTGGATAAATAGATCTTGCGGAAACGCGGAATAAAATAAATAACAAAAAAATGCAGCAAGGTATTTTTGGGTTTTTTGAATAATACATCTAAAAATAAAAGTGGCAAATAATAGATCGGAAAGCAAATATGAAAGAGAATAGACCCGGAGGCCGTAGATAGGTTTCACTAGTGGCTTCTCTCGAGAAAAATAGCATACGGTGGGTAAACAAATAACTGTTGGGCAATCCATAGACCTTCAAATAATTACGACGATATCCAGGCAATTATCATTATATAGTCATCATGTCCAAGATTAGTATACCGACTCCTGCCTGCATCTACTACTATTACTTCACATACCGGCCGCTATCCAGCAGGCATCTAGTGTATTAAGTTCATGGAGAAACAAAGTAATGCAATAAGAACGATGACATGATGTAGACAAGATCTATTCATGTAGGAATAGACCCCATCTTCTTATCCTTAATAGCAATGATACATACATGTCATGTTTCCTTCTGTCACTGGGATTGAGGACCGTAAGATTGAACCCATCACAAAGCACCTCTTCCCATGGCAAGAAAAATTGATCTAGTTGGCCTAAGTAAACCAAAGATTCGAAGAAGAAATACGAGGCTACAAGAAATCATGCATATAAGAGATCAAAACTCAAATAACTTACATGGATAAAATAGTTCTGATCATAAACTCAAAGTTCATCGGATCCAAACAAACACACTGCAAAAAGAGTTACATTAAATAGATCTCCAAGAGACCATTGTATTGAGAATCAAAACAGAGAGAGGAAGCTATGTAGCTACTGCCTACGGACCCATAGGTCTGCAATGAACTACTCATGCAACATCGGAGAGGCACCAATGAGGATGATGAACCCCTCCGTGATGGTGTCTAGATTGGATCTGGTGGTTCTGAACTTGCGGCAACTGGAATTGTGTTTCATCAACTTCCCTAGGGTTTTTGGATTTTCGGGGTATTTATAGAGCAAAGAGGCGGTGCGGGAGGCGGCCGAGGTGGGCACAACCCACCAGGGCGCGCCTGGGCCCCCAGGTGCGCCCAGGTGGGTTGTGCTCCCCTCAGAGCCCCCCTCTGGTACTTCTTTGGCCCAACATGTGTCTTCTGGAATTCTTCAAAAAGTTTAGCTATGTTTGGACTCCATTTGGTATTGATTTTCTGCGAAGGTAAAAACAAGCAAAAGAACAACAACTGGCACTGGGCACTATGTCAATAGGTTAGTCCCAAAAAATGATATAAAGTTGCTACAAAATGATGGTAAAACATCCAAGAATGATAGTATAATAGCATGGAACAAGCAAAAATTATAGATACGTTGGAGAGTATCAACATCCCCAAGCTTAATTCCTACTCATTCTTGAGTAGGTAAATGATAAAAACAGAATTTTGATGTGCAATGCTGCCTAACATGTTCATCGCATAATCTTTCTTTTGTAGCATGGACATTTGGACTTTTATATGATTCAAAGCAATAGTCTAGTTTTGACATGAAGATTTCAGTACTCAAGCATATCAACAAGCAACCATGTCATTCAAAATATCAACACTAAAGCAAGTTATCCCTAGCTCATCATGCTCAATCATTGATCCATCCATGAAACACACTCGCATATTAGTTACACGCAATGCTCAAGTACGATCATAGTGCCCCTTAGTTGGTGCTTTATAAGAGAAGATGGAGACTCAAATAAAAATATAAATTGCATAAAGTAAACAGAAAGGCCCTTCGCAAAGGGAAGTAGGGATTTGTAGAGGTGCCAGAGCTCAAAGCGAAAAAGATAGAGATAAAACATTTTGGGTGGCATGCTTTTCCTGTCAATGAAAATGATCGAGTAGTTCCCAATACTTTCCATGCTAGATATGTCATAGGCGGTTCCCAAACAGAAAATAAAGGTTATTCCTTTTCCACCATAATTTCATATTCCACGTACGACGAGCCGTATACATGGGTGCCGTCCATACCAACACTTTCCAAGGAATTTATTATTTGACAACATAAAGTAAATTCATTTTTCATTTCAGGACTGGGCATCCCTAATACCTTTGCCGTACTCTCGTGCAATGACAAGTGCATAAACACTCATCTTGAGAATAACACATCTAGAATGGAAAAATATCAGCCACCCCCTACCGTTCCATGAGCGGTACGAGCACACAAAAAGGAAATTATTTTGAAAATTAGAGATGGCACATACAAATTTGCTTAGAACGGAAAGAGAATACCGCATATAGGTAGGTATGCTGGACTCATATGGCAAAACTGGGTTTAAGGATTTTGGATGCACAAGTAGTATTCCTACTTAGTACAAGGGAAGGCTATCAATAAGATTGGGAAGCATCCAACCAAGAAACGAAAAATCACATAAGAGAGCATTAAGTGTAACTAACACCGAATAATGCACCACATGTAGGATGTAATTTCATTGCATAACTATTGACTTTCGTGCCTGCATAGGGAATCATAAACCTTAACACCAATATTCTTACTAAAGCATAATTACCCACCAACATGACTCACATATCACTATCATCATATCACTAAACTATTACAAGGAATCAAGTTTATTTTACCCAATGATCTTCATGAAAGTTTTTGTTATATCCCTCTTGAATATCTATCCCTTTGGTACTAGTTTCATATGTTGCTTTTGATAGCTCAAACAAATTTAAGTGAAGAACATTAGCATAAAAATTTTCATCTCTGAAAATAATATAAGTGAAGCATGAGAGAATTTCTTCAAAAAAATTACTAACTCTCAAATAAATCTAAGTGAAGCATGAGAGCATGTCTTCAAAAATACTAAAGCACACCGTGCTCAAAAAGATATAAGTGAAGCACTAGAGTAATTCTATAGCTCAAAATTTTTTAGTGAAACACAAAGAGCAATTCTAACAAATCATATTATAATTTTGGCTCTCTCAAATAGGTGTGTCCTGCAAGGATAGATGACAGAAAATAAAAAGCAAAACAAGCAAAGATTCATATAATACATGACGCTCCAAGCAAAACTCATGATATGTGACGAATAAAAATATAGCTTCAAGTAAAATACCGATGGTCGTTAGAAGAAAGAGGGGATGCCACTCGAGGGCATCCCCAAGCTTAGTTGCTTGTTCCTCTTTGGATAATGACTTGGGGTGCAATCTTAGGATATTCTTACTCCTTATTCCTTCATCCATTGTGATCTCACCCAAAACTTGAAAACTTCAATCACACAAAACTCAACAACACCTTTGTGAGATCCGTTAGTATAAGAAAACAAATCACTAATCTAAGTACTGTTTCAAACCCATTCATATTTTAGTTTTGCATTATATCTACTGTATTCTAACTTTGCTATGGCTTATACCCCCTGATACAAATCATAGATTCATCAAAATAAGCACACAAGACAAAGAAACAGAATCTGTCAAAAACAGAACAATATGTAGCAATCTGAAAACTTCATATACTTATGTAACTACAAAAATTCTTAAAACTTAGGACAACATAGGCAATTTGTATATCAATCTTGTGTAAAAAATTCAGAATTTTTCGTCGCTTCCTTGATTTTTCAAAATTATTTCACAGGACGCAAAAGTTTCTATTTTAAACAAGATCAGATGAACTATCACCCAACATGATCCCAAAGGCTTTGCCTGGCCCAAACACTTATTAAAACATAAAAAACACAATCATAATAGAGGCATAATTGTGCAAACACTCAAGAACATAAAGAAAAAGGCAAAAATAAATTTATCCATTGGGTTGCCTCCCAACAAGCGCTATTGTTTTACGCCCCCTAGCTAGGCATAAAGCATAGATTCAAATATTGTCATCTTTCTTCTTATTTTCCTTAGATGTGTTTTTGTCAGGAGGTTTTGCAAAAATAACTTGAAACACATTATCCATATGAACACTAGCACTTCAAGTTGCTTATCATCATATCCCCTTTGATTTCCGGCGACAATCCAAGAATAGTGTTCATTGACATCATTGAAAACTTGTTGGATTATATCTAAAAGGGGGATTTCCTTTCTAAGATTCTCATCGAAAATTTGATTATTTCCAAGAAAGTGTCTCAACATATAATCACTATTATAAAGGATCTCATCTATCACCGGTTTCTCACGGTTCATGCCATACAAAATAAAAAAATTCCCTTGCTTCCCATATTATGTAATCAAATTCATTCATAAGAACAAGGGTATCCAACTTTTTAGCTTTAGGATTCTTTATAACGGGCAACTCATAAAACAATCTTTGCAAGGTAGGATGAGTACGGATAAATTTATTTTCAAGATTCAGAACTAGTGCTGAAATAGCTTCCGCATAGGATTTAGTTCTTTTAAGTATAGGAGCATCATCAAGAGTTAAATTTCCGACACAGTTGAAAAATTCTTGGATATGTTCCTTTACCATAATATTCCCTTGCCCCAAAACAAACGTTTTAGCATCCAGATTTCTAGATCGTCCAATTTTAGGAGTTAGGCCATCATCTGTTTCTACCATACCAAAATCACTCATGATGACAAGTTCAAGAAAATAAGAGATCTGACGAGAAAACAGTGAACAAAAAAGAGGGCGAGTAAAACGACAAATTTTTGTGAGGCGGGGGAGATGAAAACAAGTGGAAAATGACAAATAATGTAAATCGTTTGGAGATGAGATTTGTGATTAGGAACCTGATAGATGTTGATGATGTGTCCCCCGCAACAGTGCCAGGAATCCTTTCTCGATGGCTCGTGTCCGCATCAGTATTTTCCCCGAAGAGGAAGGGATGATGCAACACAACTATGGCAGGTATTTCCCTTAGTGATGCGACCAAGCTTATCAAACCAGTAGGAGAACCAAGCAACACTATGTAAACGGTACCTGCACATAAAGAACAAATACTTGCAACCCGACGCGTAAGAGGGGTTGTCAGTCCCTCCCGGGTAAAAGATAGATTGGTTTGTAGTAGATCTCGCGGAAATGCGGAATAAAATAAATAATAAAAAATTGTAGCAAGGTATTTTTGGGTTTTTGGAACAATAGATCTGAAAATAAAAGTGGCAAATAATAGTTCGGAAAGGAAATATGAAAGAGAATAGACCCGGGGGCCGTAGGTTTCACTAGTGGCTTCTCTTGAGAAAAATAGCATACGATAGGTAAACAAATTATTGTTGGGAAATTGATAGAACTTCAAATAATTATGAAGATATCCAGGTAATGATCATTATATAGGAATCACGTCCAAGATTAGTAGACTGACTCCTGCGTGCATCTACTACTATTACTCCACACATCGACCGCTCTCCAGCATGCATCTAGTGTATTAAGTTCATGGAGAAATGGAGTAATGCAATAAGAACGATGACATGATGTAGACAAGATCTATTCACGCAGGAATAGACCCATCTTGTTATCCTTAATAGCAACAATACATACGTGTAATGTCTCCTTCTGTCACTGGGATTGAGCACCATAAGATCGAACCCATCACAAAAGCACCTCTTCCCATGGCAAGAAAAACCGTTCTAGTTGGCCTAACTATACCAAAGATTCGAAGAAGAAATACGAGGCTATAAGCAATCATGCATATAAGAGATCAAAACTCAAATAACTTTCATGGATAAAATAGATCTGATCATAAACTGAAAGTTCATCAGATCCCAACAAACACACCGCAAAAAGAGTTACATCAAATAGATCTCCAAGAGACCATTGTATTGAGAATCAAAAGAGAGAGAGGAAGCCATCTAGCTACTGCCTAAAGACCTGTAGGTCTACAATGAACTACTCATGCATCATCAGAGAGGCACCAATGAGGATGATGAACCCCTCCGTAATGGTGTCTAGATTGGATCTGGTGGTTCTGGAACTTGTGGCGGTTGGAATTGTGTTTCATTGACTCCCCTAGGGGTTTTGGATTTTTGGGGTATTTATAGGCAAAGAGGCGGCATGGGAGGCGGTCGAGGTGGGCACAACCCACCAGGGCGCGCCCCCCAGGCGAGCCCATATGGGTTGTGTTCCCCTCGGAGCCCCCCTCTAGTACTTCTTTGGCCCAATAGGTGTCTTCTGGTCCAGGAAAGTTCTCCAAAAAGTTTTGCTACGTTTGTACTCCATTTGGTATTGATTTTCTGGAAGTAAAAAACAAGCAAAAAACAACAACTAGCACTGGGCACTATGTCAATAGGTTAATCCCAAGTTGCTATAAAATGATGGTAAAAAATCCAAGAATGATAATATAACAACATGGAACAAGCAAAAATTATAGATACGTTGGAGACGTATCAGGTATGTACTGGTAGTTATCTGTTTGATCTCTCTCTCTCTCTCTCTCTCGTGTTCTTGATTTGGCACGATCTTGATGTACCATGAGCTTTGTTAATATATTTCGATCTTATGGTGTTCTTCCCTCTCTACCTTCTTGTGATGAATTGAGTCTTGCTCTTCGAGGTTTTGTTATGTTGGATTGAATATTGGATTTGAAAACACTTGATGTATGTCTTGCATATGGATACCCGTGGTGACAAAGGGGTATTATATTGATTCACTTGATGTACGTTTTCGTACTCAACTCACAGATTGCCAAGGTGACATTAGGTAATCTATGCATAGGGTTTGATGCACCTTTTTGTCATATGTTCTCTGATAGAAAATTTGGAGTGATTCTTTGTTGCACGTTGAGGGATTGTTATATGATCCAATTATGTGATCAATGTTGAGAGATTTTGCACTAGTGAAAGTATGAACCCTAGGCCTTATTTTCAAGCATTGCAAATTAGGGCCGCAATAAAGCTTGAGGCTCGCGAGCCGCTCAAGATCGACTCGTTTTTTGGCTCGACTCGAAAAGAAATGAGCTGACTTTGAACACTTTATGTAGCTCGGCCGAGAAATGATCCGATCTTGAGCCAATATTGGCTCACTGGATTTTAGCTCGACTAGTACAAATGCCCGTGCGTTGCAACGGGCGAAAAAAATCACATGTCACCAAGCACATCTGTATCTGCATGCTAGAAGGAATTGCAGTAGGGAAATGTATATTCTTGTAGCCAAATAGACGTATTGATTGATCACCGTTGCACTTGCTAGGTTGCTTCCTCCGAACAGCACTGCCTTGCGCATGCCAACATTTGATGTCATGGACCAGATCGACCGGTGATCGATGGCGTCTCTTTCTCGCACATAATTCCTACTCCGCCCTATCTGTATCACCCATGCCCGCGTAGATGGACTTCTTGGGGTCGGTGTGAGTATTGACAAGATAAATAAACATGTGCTTGGAAACCTAAAAAAACAGATTAACACCCAAACAACGGTTCTGCGCATGCCCCTCAAACGACTTTGCAAGTAGCAAAACAATTGTTTGACAAAAGTACAAAGATCCATTCTTGGAAACAATCCATTATCAGAGAGAATAGCGTCTAGTACTCTCCTGTTACAACATCACATGGGATATAAAATAAGATTTGCCAAGTTCTAGGTTTATAATAAAAAATATTCATAACTTTACATGTCTACAACTAACTCATTATTTTGATTATACATTCAACTTTCAGTAAATTGATCAATGGCAGTGAGCTACATATGCATATGATTTTTATTCCACCCACCAAAATATCATTAATGAAACGATGTAACAAAAAATACATCATAAACAAGTGTACTTTGACCTTACATTTTTTTGTATTTACGCATAAATGTACTGACAGAACTGAATGACTAAATTACCTCATGAAGTTTTACGGCCTTTGCACCCTTTTTTATGTGGAAGATCTCCCATCACTCGCAAGTTCCAAGTGAACTACACTCTTGCACATATGTATTGTTGGAACGCTAAATTTCATTATGTACATCTGTTTGAACTTTCAAGCTGTTGTTTGTAAGCTGCTTTTTTATGGTGTCTTCTGTCTTGCACGCAATGCTTCTTCACAAAATACAAAAGAACACCATTTATTTAGAACCAGAGATAGTGCAAGGTTACACACCTCCAGATCAATAAACCTTGTCCCCTTAAACATCATAAAATAGTCTTGTTAAAACACAATGAAAGTTGAAATGCATCAGTATTCAGTACATTGATCTTTTACTTTCTGAAGCAAAATCCCATTGATCTTCTGAATTCTGGGTCTGTAGGGAGAATAGGAGGCTCAGGCTACTCACAAATATTCCGGCACCTATGTCAATGTTGTACCATGAGGCACCTTATCTCCCAAGGCCGAGTACAGAAAGATAGACATGGAAACACATCAATTATCATTATAGTTTTCTACCACATTTGGCTTTAACATTCAAAAGACAATTCAAGTACTGATTCTTCTAAACTGCAGTTGCCCACAAGCTGTTCCAAAGTCACCAAAGTTGGGGAGAAAGAAGGCACCCAACTATGGATTATTAGTGTCAAGAAAGTGCTTTGGCCGTTGCAAAACCATGTATATGAGGGAGAGATAGGGGGCTATCCTAGTAGCTAGATTAGCTAGCAATGTTAGCAGTCACTGGTTCTTGCTCCTCCTGGTGGATGTTAGTTATTGTTCTTGCATCAAACACCTGCGCATGCAGCCAAAAAATTCAGAGATATAAGATGATAGAGAGGAGGACGATGACATGAGGAGATGCATTGTTCAATCACCACCGCCCAAGCACCATCAGCAGACCACACACACCAGGCTCTCAGGCCACCACCGACCCGAGACTCATCAAGCTTGTATGTTGTGCCCTTAGGCCGCCCCCTGTGCAAGTTTTAGACCCTGGATGCCTTAGTTGCCGATGCAACACCCTTCTAGCAGAGATGATAGAGAAAGGAAAAACGAATAGAGAATAATTGAACCCCTTCTCTGCACGCTTCAGTTCCCCGGCCGTTCAAGCATCGTTTCTGTAGTTAACAAGATTTTCTCCCCCTCTGACGGTGCGCCTAACCTGCTACTCCAGGGAGGTCACATCTTTCTGCGGCGGAAGAGGACCAAGGTGGATGGGGCTCGGGCCACCATATTCACGAGGATTGGACCCGTGGAGGAACACAAGCTGGAGATGTGGAGGAGCAGCGGCCGGATCGATGCTAGGCTTGATTGGGCGGCGGATCGAGGTCCCCCAGTGGGCGCCGTCGTCTCCGCGAGGACCAGCAACACCGCTGGCTTCCATTGTCCTTGTTCTGGAGGTAACCACCACCGGGCTTCCGTCGTCCTGGTTCGCGCGATAACCACCACCGTGCTCAGGCGGCGGCCATCGCCTCTCCATGCATCTGGCGTTGGCCAGCAGTAGTAGCGTCGCCCTCTTCAAATCACCATAGGGTGGGGGCGGCGGGGGAATGGGCTGGCAAGCGCGCTGCGGCGGGGGCGTGGCGTGGCAGGAGGCGGCGGCTTGCCGGAGGTGGAGATAGGTTTGGGAGGCAGGGTCGTGACTCATGACTCGTGAGGGTAGGTTATTTTTTTATCTCGACCGTACTGGTTCGGCCGACTTATTTCAAGTATTGTGGATCGAATACCAAAAGAGCCAGGGACTTTCTTAAAAAACGCCGCGACAGTGAACCCGACAGACTTAACCCGTGCTTTATTATTAGGAAAAGATAGCTCGACATAATACCATTATGTTAAATGATCATGCCATATATTAAATGGAAATAAGATAATTTGTTACCATATATGATATGCATGAATTTTCTCCATTTTATTTACCAGCAAACATGGAAGCTTAATTGAGCGCAGAGAAGATTTATGCGTAATTATGGTACGTGGTCATCTATGTGTTAAATATCCTCTTATTTTTGGCAAAATTTCTCAGCATATGCACTTTTGTTTTCTTGTTTTTATCCATGAAGACCACCATCTATTGCTAGTTTTCCCAAGAGACCAAGAGGAGATCTCCTGAGCACGACGAGATTGCCATACAAAGTTGTGTTGTGCTGTGTGCTTATCTAGTTAAAATGATCACCACAAATTTATAATTTTTACCATCTTATTTAGCTCGATAGTAGCTTGAGATCAACTCAAGATTGTTACAAGATGAGCACAAGTCATGTTCTATGGCTCGATCTTGAGAGTCACTCAGTTTGAGCTCACTCTAATTTTAATATAAGTTGAGCTGAGCCCGCTCCAACTCGCTCGAACCCGACTCATTTGCAGCCCTCATTGCAATACCCTATCATCCTTAGTCTAGTGGTCAAGTTGAACTTAGCAATAGAGAAATAAAATTTAAATTTTACAAAAAATTGTCAATAGGTCCTGAAAGAATTGGTCTAAGAAATTAGATGATGCACTTTGGGATTATAGAACAACTTATAAAAATCCCATGGGTATGTCTCCTTATAAAATGGTTTATGGAAAAGCTTGTCATTTGCCTCTTAAGTTAGACCATAAAGCATATTGGGCAATTAAAGAACTCAACTATGATTTCAAACTTGCCGATGAAAAGAGGTTATTTGATATTAGCTCAGTAGATGAATGAAGAACCCAAGCTTATGAAAATGCCAAATTATTTAAAGAAAAAGTTAAGAGATGGCATGATAAAAGAATCCAAAAGCATGAGTTCAAAGTGGGTGTATGTCCTTTTGCACAACTCTCATTTCAGATTCAACTTCTCTCCAAATGGAAAGGACCTTATGTTATCAAAGAAGTTTATCTCCTGGAGCTGTCAAAATAAATAATGCCGAAGGTACTAACCCGAAGGTTGTCAATGGGCAAAGAATCAAACATTATATCTTAGGTATGCCTATTAATGTTGAAAGCAATATTATTCAAACCATGACACCGGAGGAACACATAGAAGAAACCTTCTGGAACACTCCAGATCCGTGAAAAAGAGGAGGTATGTGATACGAAGAGGATGCTTGGTTGATGAAGATTGAATTGAAGAGAGAAGAGCCCGAAGAAACCATCAAGAGGGACAAGAGCAAGTAAGCTACTGGAGATCAAGCTCCAGCAGTAGAGCAGACCATGCCCCCGGAGGAAGAAGAAGATATCCTTCAACCATATTATGAACATCTCACTCCTACTAAGATTGAAGCCTTTAGGATCATTGAAATGGTTCGTGTTCAAAACAAATATCTCACCCGTGAAAATATTTGATTGCAAGAGCACATCATTTCCCTTCGGAGGGTCATCCGAAGATTGGAGTATCTTTTGAGCCTGAAGGGCAAACCTACTACTACCTCATCATCACCACCACCTTCTTCATCACCAAAGGAGACTTGAGTATCGGGTATGGGTAGTCCCCTTGGCTTGTGCCAAGCTTGGGGGGAGGTGCCCTCGTATCGTATCACCATCACCATCACTATGTTTTGCCTTTACTTATCTTAGTTCGATCCTTAGTTATCTTTTGCTTTAGTTCAATAAAAATTTAGTTCAATCTTTCTTCGAGTGTTTGCTTAGTGATCTATCTATCCTTGTAGTCATGTGCGAGATATATAATAAAGTTTAGTTTGAGTTTTGCTATCTTTACTTTCATGTTCGAATAAAAATAAATGAAAATAAATGAAAAAGATCATATGCTAATCTTATGGTAAGTGATGAAATCACATAAGGAAGAGTATAAGTAGTAAAATTTATTGGAGATGGACAAACATAGAATTGGTCAATGATGTAATTCATGAAAGAATTAATAAGGTAAGAGAATATTCACATGCAAATACACTATCTTAGACATCTTTTATGATTGTGAGCCCCCATCAAAATATTATATGCCAAAATTGTTGACGTTGGACAAGGAAGACAACGTAATGATTTATGTTTGTTCATATTCACATAGAAGTTATATTGGCATTGATCCTTTAACATGTGGTGCTTGACCCCTATCATTGCTAGCCAAAAATTCCGCACTAAGTAGAGATACTACTTGTGCATCCAAAAATCCTTAAACCCAAATATTGCTTTGAGAGTCCACCATACCTACCTATGGATTGAGTAAGATCCTTCAAGTAAGTTGTCATCGGTGCAATAAGGCAATACAATTGCTTCTAAATGTGTTAGATCATTTAGTGTAAGAGAAAATTGAGCGTTGTATGAACTTGTGATGGCAAAATAATAAAGGCGACAGACTGCACAATAAAGGTTGCTATCACAAGGGGCAATATAACGTGATGTTCTTTTGCACTAAGAGATTGAGCATACAACCAAAAAGCGCATGACGACCTCTTCTTCACTTTGTGAAGGGCCTATCTTTTACTTTTATGTATTTACTTTTATGCAAGAGTCAAAGTATTCTTCCCTATTCCTTTTTATTTTCTCCTTTGCAAGCATCATGTGGTGAGGAAAGATCTAGGCACATATATCCAGTTGAATATGGGTGGACATAGGTTATTATTGTTGACATCACCCTTAAGGTGAATGCGTTGGGAGGCGAAACTATAAGCCCCTATCTTCCTATGTGTTTGGTTGAAACTTTTTGCTCATGGGTACGTGGTGAGTGTTAGCAATAATAGAAGACTATATGATGGTTGAGTATGTGGACTTGCCAAAAGGCTCCGATACGTAACCCTTCCTGAAAATATGATGAATTGTAGTTGCAAAGTTGACTCGGAAAATAGTTTTTTGGTTTTCAATAGAGTTTATGCTTTATAATTCGATGTTGTGATGAATTGTTACTTGTTCACGAGAAGCTTATGATAAAATTTATGTGATAAAATTTCTATGATAAAGTTTGTTGCTTTTATAATAATATACATGATGCTTCTATGTCCATAATTTTATTTTTATTGACACCACTCTCTCTCTCTAAGCATGTGGACATGTTTTTCGATTTCGGGTTTCGCTCGAGGACAAGCGAGGTCTAAGCTTGGGGGAGTTGATACATCCATTTTGCATCATGTTTACCTACTGTTATTTACTATGTTTTATTACATAATAATGCTTTTTGGAGTAATTGTAATGCCTTTTCTCTCATAATTGCAAGGTCTACACAAAGAGGGAGAATGCCGGCAGCTGGAATTCTAGACCTGGAAAAGCTACGTCAGAGTTACCTATTCTGCACATCTCCAAGTGAGCTGAAAATTTACGGAGAATTATTTTGGAATATATGAGGAATATTGGAGCAAATAACCACCAGAGGGGGCCCACCAGGTGGGCACAACCCACCTGGGCGCCAGGGAGCCCAGGCGCACCCTGGTGGGTTGTGCCCTCCTCGGCCCACCTCCGGTGCCCCTCTACTGGTATATAAGTCATTTTGACCTAGAAAAAATAAGGAGAGGACTTTCAGGACGAAGAGTGATGCGGAGCATCCCAAGGCCATCCCCATGGACCCAACTACATCTCCTACGACACCTCTTGGACCCATGACACAAGCACGTGCAAGAGCTCTCGAAACCAAGGTGACATCACTCCTTTCAGATTTCCACTTCGATGCACATGAGACATGGCTACTACCTCATACGGACACTCTGTGCATACTCAGGTATCTTGGAGAAGCTAAGGAGCGAGGAGAAGAAGAGGAAGATGGACGTGAAGACGAAGAAGAAGAACTGCTACAAGTTCCCAGGCTCCGGACGACCGACGAACACCGGACGTCCGACGACCTCCAGGCTCCGGACGTCCGGGCCCCTCCGGACGACCGACGCTCCCACACCCGAGACGAAATCTACGGACATCCGATGCCCAACGGATGACCGACGCCCGGACGTCCGACCCCGACCAGACGTCCGACCAAAGACCACCCGGGCCGAAACTACGGACGTCCGACAGGCACCGGAAGCCCGGACCCCCGCGAGCCTCCGGACGTCCGATGCCTGTGCGCCGATGCATGTTGGGCCGCAGCCCATATACCCCTTCGCCCCCCTCTTTTGCACTAAGACTATATATACTCCACCTCGTCCAACTTTCTAGGGTTAGCCTTGGTTTAGCTCATTTTGAGAGATAGAGCTTCGCTCATCCACATCGGATCTACTCCTCGTGAGAGACCGCGGCCTCTTCGGAGAAGATCCCTTTGGATTCAAGACCCCTCTTTAAGGAAGAACATCAAGACCTCCTCACGGAGAAGACCTTTACCCTTGTATCGTCCTTGGTTGATTGTGTACCGCGTGAACTCTATGTATTCGAGGATCTAGCACATGTGTGACTTTCTTGCGTTGGTTTAGTGTTTCTCTTGTGTTTCCCCCTCCTTTTCCCCTCATGTTCTTCGTGTTCTTCACGGGATTCCGCTCCTATCGTGAAATATCAGCCCAAGGGTTCCTACCCTACATCATCTTGGTATCATGAGCCATGTTGATCACGATTTCGGAGCCTCCCCGTTGTGTTTCTAGCCTTGTTTTTGTTGTTTTTCGTCCTAATTCGAAAATTCCCCACAAAAATAGCCCCAATTTTTTTTGTGATTTGTTAGTGTGTTGAGATTTTGTTGGTTTGGATCCGTGGATTTGCTTTGTTTTGAGTGGATCTAGCTTTCCCCCCCTTTCCCCACCCTTTCCATCCACAAAATCCTCCGGATTTGACCATCTTCGCCATCTCCACCTCGAACCCTAGCTGTTCATCCCGTGCCCAAAATTCGCCCAGGCACTGGACGTCCGACCCAGCCCGAACATCCAACGACCGGACGACCGGCCCAGCCCGGACGTCCGATCGACCCTGATGAAACTGAATTTTTTTCAGTGTAGTCACCACCACCGCCCCACATTTCCGCATACGCACTCCCACCACCATTACGCCATCACCATTTCCGCACACCACCACCATTTGGACCGTTTCGCACTTCGACACGTGTTGCCACTTCGAGCTTTGAGAATTTAAGTTGCGGTTCCGTATCCTTTTGTGTTTTGGCTATCTAGGTACAGTTCGACATCGACATCACCGACGCTCATCTTCGCCACGGACGCGTCATCAACAACGACCACCTCGACTACATCTTGGTATTCGGTCCACCATTTTGGCACCATACCGTAAGCAAGAACGGTAACCTCGTCTTGGTATTGGACATATCACTCTTGCCATTACATTGATAGTCATCATAGCCTTACTCCTTTGCGTTGCTTACCCATTGAGACTAGCCATTGGGTATTGCCGGCCATGAGACTTGTGCACATTAGTGATCATACTTCCCATCGCATACATACATCATTGTTGCATATATTGGTACCATCCCTTGTGTCACAAAGTTGTCATCGCATACACAATTGCTATCTTGGTTCGTCAAGCATCGCATAAGAAAAGAGCTCCAACATCAAAGAGCCAAACAAGCTTTTAAGCAAAGAGGAAAGATAAGCAAAGAGCTTTTAAGCAAGAACCATAGCATCATACAACATTAAGATTGTCATACTCGATCATCTTGGATCATATCATAGAAACACCTTGCATAAAGCATACTTGGGATAGAAGTCGTTGCATTTTTGCTTAGTAGGTTGTGCACAAATTCTTGTATCCGCCTATTGTGCAATCATGCTAGCATCTCTCTAGTGTTGTGCAACAAGAGCATTTTCGTGGATTCCACATTTTGGCTCATCCTTGGTTGCCCAACCCCACTTATCTTTTTGTGTGTGTGTTTCCGTGTACCTTATATGCTTGGTCTACTTGTTACATTGCATCTTGCGAATCTTTTCCAACATTATTGAAGCTCACTTACAATTGCATGAAATTTTGTGCCACCATCCTAACCAAGCTCCACCAAAAGCTTTTACTTGTGTATGTGTGAGAAACCGACAAGAGCTAGTACCAATTGTGCTATTTCCTTGTCCTACATTGGAGTGATCATCGATCCACTTTCAATTTCGGTCAAGGTACATTTGGTATTCGTTCTTATCTTTCTACCACTCACATTGTGTATCTTGGAATGATGGATATGCCAAGTACTTCTACCAACCCACTCTTCATTGAGCACAACGACGACATGAACTCCTACGTCACCAAGAATCACCTCTTTGGTGCACAACGTGCTTTGCATCAAGAGCAACAAGCTATGAGTGAACGCATCGACAACCTTGCCGCCGACTTGCGACTTTCCGAGCAACGTACAAGGGACTACTTCGACCACAAGCTCGACGATCACAAGCAAGAGAATGACACAAGGATGGATGAAATTCGCGCTTTGTTGCTCAACCACTCTTCTTCCACTTCATCTTCATCAAGGACTCGCTCAAGCCGACACTCTGACTTCACCCTCTCCGGCTCAAGTACACTGACATCAAACACTCTTCGCCGTGTCGCGCGCAACGATCATCAAGCAAGCATCTACCCCCTACGCAACACCGACTCTCAAGAGCGCCGACAACGTCAAACTCAAGAGGCCTTTGCGCTAGCACGAGAACTGCAACGACAACGCCAACATGAAGAGGAAGAGCGAGCGCGTCTACACCAAGTTGCACAAGATGCCGAGGCACAACGCCAAGAAGTACAACTCCGTGAAGCTCAAGCACTTGCGGCGCAACAAGCCCTCCAAGATTCAAGTAGAGCCGTAGCCAACCAAGGCCGACAAGCTCGAGAACAAGAAGAAGCATTTCGCAAAGAAATTCATGAACGAAGATTTCAAGCTCGCGTGCATCGTCAAGTTCCTCAAGCTCCTCCTCGAGCTCGACAAGCCCCTCCACAAGCTCGCCAAGAACATCAAGTTCATCAAGAGCATGAAGACAATGGAAATCCTCCATGACAAGAGCAACATGAGGTTGACAACCCCCCTCACCAAGCGCGACACGAGCTTGACAATCATCTACAACACGGGCGTCATCATCCCCGACCCCAACACAATGAAGAGCAACGCTATGGCAAGCTCAAGTTCACCATGCCCAAGTCCAATGGAAGCAACGATCCCGAAGTGTACCTTTCATGGGCATTGCAAGTTGACAAGATCTTCTGTTTGCACAACTATGAAGAAGAGAAGAAGGTCGCAATGGCATCCCTTGAGTTCCAAGACTATGTCCTCATTTGGTGGGAACAACTCATAGAGCGCCGAGAGGCAAGAGGTGAACCACCCATCACTACTTGGGCGCAAATGAAGGATGTCATGAGAGCACGCTTCGTGCCAACCTACTACAACCGCGACCTCTTCAAGAAACTCCAACTACTCAAGCAAGGAACCAAGAGGTTGAAGAATACTACAAGGAGATGGAGATTGCCATGATAAGAGCCAATGTCATGGAAGATGATGAGCAAACAATGGCACGTTTCTTGAATGGACTCAACCATCCTATCAAGAAGATCGTAGACTTCCAACCATACTCGAACCTCATCGAGCTAGTGCATCAAGCCACCAAAGCGGAACGCCAAGTGCAAGATGATTTCAAGTATGCCAAGTTCTCTTCCAAGACATACGGCTTCTCCAACAACCAAGCTTCAATGACTCCAACACCGACTACCAAGCCTTCTAATAGCACCATCGACAAGTCGAGTTCCAAGAAAGCTTCGTCAACTCCAAGTTCATCCTCCTACTACGAGCAACTTCAAGCCGAGAGCTTCATCATCATCCACTCCATCCGATGAGACCGTCAAGACAAGTTCCTTCAATGCTTCACATGCGGAGGACGAGGCCACAAGTCCTATGAGTGCACCAACAAGCGGACCATGATCCTCAACGATGACGACACTTACGACTCAATGAGTGAAGAAGAAATGGACACCATAGAGCAAGCCGCCATGCACCGGCAAGTGAACGATGAAGAGGAACAAGTCTTTTGCGATGAAGATTCAAGTCCCGCTCTCGTTGTCTCCAAGGTCTTGAATCTCCAACATCACCAATAAGAAGACCAACGATGCCACATATTCCACACCAAGGCCGGCATCAATGGACGATCCGTCAAGGTTATCATCGATGGAGGGAGTTGTCATAATCTAGCAAGTGAAGAACTTTGCTCCAAGCTCCAATTGCCCAAGACGAAGCACCCTCATCCATACAAAGTGCAATGGCTTAGCGACTCCAGCACTATCCAAGTCGAGCATCGAGTACAAGTCTCCTTCAAAATTGGCGCCTACGAAGACACCTTAGAGTGCGACGTCGTTCCAATGACCGTTTGCCATCTTCTCCTTGGACGCCCATGGCAATTTGATAGAGTCACCCACAACGGCCGAACGAACCACTACATCTTCAAGATGAAAGGCAAGGAGTACGTCCTCCGTCCAATGTCGCCAAGTCAAGTGATCGCCGACAAGCAAGCCACCCATTGTGGAGATCATAGTGAGAGAGCAAGCCACCAAAAAGAGAGTGAGCGCCACAAGCCCAAATTGAACACCTCCACGATGAGCGAAAAGAAGAACTTAGTCCTATTTGCCACCAAAAGTGAGATAAGAGGAGTGTGTGAGAACCCATCTAGTGTCCTACACTACATCCTTGTGTGCAAGGACAATGCACCACAAACTAACACTCCTCACACTCTTCCTCTAGTGTTGTCTTCTCTTCTGCAGGAATTTCACGATGTTTTCCCCAACGAGCTACCTCTGGGACTACCTCCACTACGAGGCATTGAGCACCGCATCGACCTCATCCCCGGAGCAGGGCTTCCAAACAAAGCTCCCTACCGCGTCAACCCCGAAGAAACCAAAGAAATACAAAGGCAAGTAAAGCATCTCATATACCATGGACATGTGCGTGAAAGTTTGAGCCCTTGTGCCGTCCCAGTCATTCTTGTGCCAAAACACGACGGTAGCTTTCGCATGTGCTCCAATTGTAGACCCATCAATGCTATCACCGTTCGCTATAGGTATCTCATTCCACGCCTAGATGATATGCTTGATGAACTTAGCGGTGCCACTATCTTTTCTAAAATTGATCTTAAAAGTGGTTACTATCAAATTCGCATACAAATGGAAAAACGCTTTCAAAACCAAGTTTGGCTTGTATGAGTGGCTAGTCATGCCTATGGGTCTCTCGGAAGCACCGTGTACTTTTATGCGTCTTATGAATCATGTTTTTCGCCCTTACATTGGTATATTTGTTGTGGTCTACTTTGATGATATCCTTGTTTTTAGCAAATCTCTTAAAGATCATGTCACCCACGTTCGAACCGTTTTGCAAACTCTTTGAAAAGAGCAACTCTATGCTAATATGGAGAGATGCCTTTTTGGCGTTGATAAGCTCGTTTTCTTGGGTTTTGTTGTTTCTTCTAAGGGTGTTCATGTTGATGAGTCCAAAATCAATGCTATTAAGACTTGGCCACAACCAACCAATTTGCAACAAGTGTGTAGCTTTCTTGGCCTTGCGGGTTTCTATCGTTGCTTTGTGAAGGATTTTAGCACAATTGCTTCTCCTTTGCATGCTTTGAGCAAGAAGAATGCGCCTTTTGTTTGGGGGGCATCCCAAGATACCGCTTTCAATGAGCTTAAGAATTTGCTTACTCATGCTCCCGTGCTTGCTTTACCCAACTTTGACAAACCTTTTGAGATTCATTGCGATGCTAGTGGTAGTGGCATAGGAGGCGTGTTAATGCAAGAGAAGTGCCCCATAGCTTACTTTACTGAGAAACTCTCCGGCGCGCAACTCAATTACCCCATCTACGACAAAGAGCTATATGCTTTAGTCCGTGTTTTGCATAGCAATAGAGCGAGCAACTAGCAAGCAAAGATAGAAGTGATTTCGAGGGTATGGTCATCTTGCCTGCAAAGTTCTCAGAGTTGACGAAAGCTTGATCCTCGTAAGCGTACTCAACAGGTTCCTCAACCACGTACTCGTCTCTCGGCTCTACTCAAAGCAAGAACACAATCAAAGGACCAACAATCAATCACGGTGCAATGCACAATCAACATGATGCAAAACATGGCATGACATGCGGGATGTGATATGCAATGCATATGTGTGCTCTGGAAGGGGAAGATTGATCAAGGCATCAACTTGGCAACATGAGATGATTTCGGTCGAAATCGATATAAAGATCACCGGAATTAGATGCACAGTTTGCAAATGGCAAGCAAAACAAGAATGGCACAATTCTGCGATCAACAGCACGATGCCATATGGAATGTAACAAGAAACTAAGCTACTGCACTCCAACATAGCAATAAAGCATATGTCAGTGATCTAATCAAGATGCTTGACAAAACATGAATACTGAGCTACGACACAAGAGCATGGTAGAGGCGAGGGTGTCCCGATCTTTCGATGAGATGATAACTATCGATTTGGTGGAGATGACTTTGACGATCCGACTACAAACGTGCACGACGTTGCGCCTTAGCAATCGCTAAACCAATCTCCTGAGGTTACTGACGATGCCGGAAGCACGGTCAGCCTGACCACGAAGGTCTATTCCTGCAAGCAATCAAAGAACGAGCAAGAATATGATAAAGCAATCTGAATATTGCAAATATATATGAGGTATTGATAATGGTGGGGATCCGTAAGCGGTCTTTGTCTGGTCGTTGGACACAAACGAAGTACACGAAGTTGCAATGGCTAACTTTTAACTAAACAAATCCCAAGGAAAAAGCTACTAGATGGATCTACTTATATAGGAGCAAGGGGTGGCGGCCAAGGAGGTGGGAGGACGTCCCAAGGCAGCCTAAAACTAACCCTAGGTCGTACAAGGCTCATGGGCCCAAGTGGAGGTGATGCAACACCTTTGGGCTTGTAGTTTGACTCGGATTCTGCTGCAACGTCAGATTGTTTCGTCTGTAACTCAACGCTCCGGATGAATTTGAAGGTGAATCCAATTGGGTTGGAAAGAGCACGAAATCTAGTTTCCAACAAAAAAAGAATCACCCAATTCGGAGTCCGTATGAAAAAGTTGTTGGCGTTTTGAGTCAGGTATGTCTGTGCAGTACGAATCTGAATCCAGAACGTGAAAGACTTGGACTCTATCTTCTCTTGGCCCAAAAGTGACGTGAGAGGACTTTTTGAACACAAAATAAACTTCTCCTTTTCCCTTATCTTCATATGTGGATTTTACAAATGTCCCATACACCTGCAATTAGACAAAACACAAAAGTGTGTGAAGTATTTTTGTTCTGGATAACATAAATAGATTATTGAATAGTTTGCATTAGAAATCACCTGACAAATATGCATGTATGCAATATTTTTGGTCGTATCCAAGGTAGTCATGTCCTCATCAGAGCAGGTTCAAACTAGCATGGCAAAAGTGCAAAAGATATTAGCTTCACAGACTTAGTGAAAATACTAACATGCCAGGAACAACATCAGGAAGCAATATTTAGAGAAAGCAAACAACAAGCTACAGGAACATATCATAGCAAACAAAGGCATGGAATGAATCTACTCAAAGTATAGAACAAAAGTCCCTTACTGATCATGAGACAAAAAGGCACAGAAGATATGATGGCACCCATGTAAACATAGCAAGTTTTATTAACAGATTCAGACTTAGCAGAAAACTGAGCATGGCATAAACAGAATTATGAAGGCTTCTTTGCAATCTCAAATCACTCATCACAAAGCCTTGCATGACAAAACAAGCATAGAAATAACAAGAAGACATGTTCATGAAGCTTACCATGGCAAGAACAAGTTTATAGCATGCATGGATCAACTACAACAACCATGGCAAAATTGATTAACATGTAAACAATCTGTGAGGAACATTTTATAGCAAAAGTAGAGCAAGATTGAGACATGCTAGGGCACTCCACAATTGCAAACAGGGGCATGGATGGATAGCGCACAACCATATTTTCAAATCATCCTTACTGAAGCAACTCAAAACAAGCATAGATCACTGTAGCATCATGGTTACATGGCATAAAAATAACAGCAGGAAAATGACTTAGTGAAATCCTAAGACCCTGAAATCAGCAATATCATGAAGGCTACTTTGCATGCTTGTGCTAGTCACCAAAAAGATCACAAAAAATACATGGTAAACACCCCTGTAAAGATGGCATGGCATAGATCAAAACACATGTAGAGCTCATGCCCATATGATGCACACAACAAATGTGACAAAAATGGCAAATCCTCATACTCTGATAAGTAACAGCAACTAACAATTTATAGCACTCTTGCATCCACGATTTGGGCATCAAGATGGACACAAATAAGCATTCCACGATGGAATGAAATGAAGAGCATATCACAATGAACATTTCGATATCTCATATGCATGAAACGGAGCTACGGTCATGGAGATGTGACATTTGGAAATTAGCATACAAATTATCAGGATTTAGGACTTAGTGAAAAAAAGGTCCGAGCGTCAGATAGCTAAACAGCGCTCGGGGCGGGGAATAGGGAATCTCACCACGTGGGCTTCGGCCCAGTTGGCGTTGCAGCAGTCCACGAGGAGGAGGGGTGGCCGGGCTGGGCCGATGGAGCTAGGCCGGCTGCGGGGCCCGCGACGGGTGGAGGCGGCGCTGATCGTCTTCCCCGACAGGAGGAGGTAGATCGAGGCCGGGCAAGGGGCGGCGGCGCCGGCGAACGGCGATGGCTGTGGGAGACTAATCCGACAGCGGGGGAGCTTCGCCGGCGAGCGGGGCGGGCGGATCCGGGCGTGGCGCCCCCGGATCCGACGATTGCGAGGCTGGGCGGCGACGAGGGAGCTCCGGGCGGTGGGCGGAGTCAACAGGCGATGGCGCGGGACGCGCGGCGCGGAAGCCAAGGCGAAGGCAGCGGACGACGGCGGGCACCCGGTGAGGACGGCGAGTGGCGCTAGGGCGGCGCTCGGGCGACAGCGGGAGGCGCTCGGGCGAATCGAGCGGATTGGGCCCGAAGGGCCAGATCCGGGTCCCAGCAGGCCGGCGCGGTGCGGGGGAGCCGTGGGACAGGTGGCGCGCTGCCATTGGTTGCGGGTGGCGGCGGAGCTGAGGTGGCATGACGGGATTGGCTGGAGCGATGTGGAGGGCGGACATGTCCGGCGGTGGTGGGATTTGTCCGGCGGCGCGAGGTGGAAGGAGGCTAGGGTTTGCACCGCGAATTTTGGACGGGGGAGGCCTTTATATAGGTAGAGGGAGTTTGGAGTGTCCAAATGGAGTGTAGTTTTCGCCACGCGATCGTGATCCAACGGCGGAGGTCATGGAAGGGGTTTTGGAAGGGTTATTGGGCCGTTTTGGAGGGGTGTTGGGCTGCAACACACACGAGGCCTTTGCGGTTCCCTGGTTAACCGTTGGAGTATCAAACGGACTCCAAATGGCACGAAATTTGACAGGCGGTCTACCGGTGGTGTAGCAAGGCCACTTGGCAAATCTCGGTCCATTCCGAGAACGTTTAACACCCACTCACGAAAAGTGACAAGAGGGGTGCGCTGGTGCAAGAGGGAGTGTCGGATTGCAAAACGGACAACGGGAAAAATGCTCGGATGCAAGAGACGAACACGTATGCAAATGAGATGCACCTGATGACATGAACAAAAAGCAAAATGAAGACAAAACCCCAACCACAAAGGGAATCTCACATCGCATCTCCGGAAAAGGCAAGAGTCAGAGTTACAAATATGGAAAGTTGTATCCGGGGCGTTACACCACCATACCTACCTATGGATTGAGTAAGATCCTTCAAGTAAGTTGTCATCGATGCAATAAGGCAATAAAATCGCTTCTAGATGTGTTAGATCATTTAGTGTAAGAGAAAATTGAGCGTTGTACGAACTTGTGATGACAAAATAAAGGCGATAGACTACATAATAAAGGTTGCTATCACAAGGGGCAATATAACACGACTTTCTTTTGCACTAAGAGATTGAGCATACAACCAAAAAGCGCATGGCAACTGATACGTCTCCAACGTATCTACTTTTCCAAACACTTTTGCCCTTGTTTTGGACTCTAACTTGCATGATTTGAATGGAAATAACCCGGACTGACGCTGTTTTCAGCAGAATTGCCATGGTGTTATTTTTGTGCAGAAATAAAAGTTCTTGGAATGACCTGAAAATCAACGGAGAATATTTTTGGAAAATATAAAAAATACTGGCAAAAGAATCAAGGCCAGGGGGCCCACACCCTATCGACGAGGGTGGGGGGCGTGCCTACCCCCTGGGCGCGCCCCTACCTCATGGGCCCCCTGGTGCTCCACCGACCTCAACTCCAACTCCATATATTAACGTTCGGGGAGAAAAAAATCAGAGAGAAGGATTCATCGCGTTTTACGACACAGAGCCGCCGCCAATCCCTAATCTCTCTCGGGAGGGCTGATCTGGAGTCCGTTCGGGGCTCCGAAGAGGGAAATCTATCGCCATCGTCATCATCAACCTTCCTCCATCACCAATTTCATGATGCTCACCGCCGTTCGTGAGTAATTCCACCGTAGGCTTGCTGGACGGTGATGGGTTGGATGAGATTTATCATGTAATTGAGTTAGTTTTGTTAGGGTTTGATCCCTAGTATCCATTATGTTCTGAGATTGATGTTGTTATGACTTTGCTATGCTTAATGCTTGTCACTAGGGCCCGAGTGCCATGATTTCAGATCTGAACCTATTATGTTTTCATGAATATATGTGAGTTCTTGATCCTATCTTGCAAGTCTATAGTCACCTATTATGTGTTATGATCCGTTAACCCCGAAGTGACAATAATCGGGATACTTACCGGTGATGACCGTAGTTTGAGGAGTTCATGTATTCACTAAGTGTTAATGCTTTGGTCCGGTACTCTATTAAAAGGAGGCATTAATATCCCTTAGTTTCCAATAGGACCCCGCTGCCACGGTAGGGTAGGACAAAAGATGTCATGCAAGTTCTTTTCCATAAGCACGTATGACTATATTCGGAATACATGCCTACATTACATTGATGGACTGGAGCTAGTTCTGTGTCACCCTATGTTATAATTATTGCATGAGGAATCGCATCCGACATAATTATCCATCACTGCTCCATTGCCTACGAGCTTTTCACATATTGATCTCTTCTTAGTTACTTTTTTGTTGTCGCTGTTACAGTTACTACAAAACTGCTACTGTTACTTTTGCTACCGTTACGGCTACTATCATATTACTTTGCTACTAAATACTTGCTGCAGATATTAAATCTTTTAGGTGCGGTTGAATTGACAACTCAACTGTTAATACTTGAGAATATTCTTTGGCTCCCCTTGTGTCGAATCAATAAATTTGGGTTGAATACTCTACCCTCAAAAATTGTTGTGATCCCCTATACTTGTGGGTTATCAAGACTATTTTCTGGCGCCGTTGCGGGGGAGCATAGCTCTATTCTTTGAGTCACTTGGGATTTATATCTGTTGATCATTAGGAAGAATATGAAAGATAAAAGAACCAAAAATTTTCCCTCAACTACGAGGGGAGGTAAGGAACTGCCATCTAGCTCTGCACTTGATTCACCTTCTGTTTTGAGTAAACTTGCGACACCTACTCCTGCTATTCATTCTGATATGTCGCATGTTATAGATGATGCCACTTCTGCTTTGCATGATATTTATGATGAAACTACTTCTATGCTTGATAATACTATGCCACTAGGTGAATTTCTTGATGAACAACTTGCTAGGGCTAGAGAGAATGGAAGTATTGAAACTGATAATATTGATGAAAGTGATGATGAAGATTCTCCCCCTAGATATGAATTGCCTGTTGTGCCTGAGGGCTATGTTATGGATGAAGAAACTGCTAGAGATTTCTTATCTTGCAATGATAGATATGATCTTAAGAAATTATTAGCTAAGCTTAAAGAAAAATCATTGAATGCTAGAATGAAATATGACCCTGCTTTTGCTACTTCACCTATTTTTATTTCTGATAAGGATTATGATTTCTCTGTCGACCCTGGGTTAATTACTTTGGTTGAATCTGATCCTTTTTATGGCTATGAATCTGAAACTGTTGTGGAACATCTTACTAAATTAAATGATATAGCCACCCTATTCACTAATGATGAGAAAACTCGCTACTATTATATCCTTAAGTTATTTCCGGTCTCATTAAAAGGTGATGCTAAAACATGGTTTAATTCTCTTGATCCTGGTTGTGTGCGTAGTCCCCAGGATATGATTTATTACTTCTTTGCTAAATATTTCCCCGCTCATAAGAAACAAGCTACCTTAAGGGAAATATATAATTTTGTGCAAATTGAAGAAGAGAGTCTCCCACAAGTTTGGGGGAGGCTTCTCCAATTACTTAATGCTTTTCCTGATCATCGTCTCAAGAAAAATGAAATAGTTGATATCTTTTATAATGGACTAACCGATGCTTCCAGAGACCACCTGGATAGTTGTGCTGGTCGTGTTTTCAGGGAAAGAACTGTTGATCAAGCTGAATTGTTATTTAATAATATGTTGAGTAATGAAAATGATTGGACACTTCCTGAACCAACTCCTAAGCCATCTCCGAAGAAAAGGGGTATTCTATTTCTCAGTCCTGAAGATATGCAAGAGGCAAAGAAATCTATGAAAGAAAAAGGTATTAAAACTGAAGATGTTAAGAATTTACCACCTATTGAAGAAATACATGGTCTTGATAACCCGACACAGGTAGTAAAGGTAAATTCTCTCTATAGATTTGATGAAGGTGATATTCCTCGTTATAAGTCTGCTAGCCAATGCTTAGATGAGTTTGATAATTTTATTGTTAAACAAGAAAACTTCAATGCTCATGTTGGTAGACAATTGAAACACAATGCTTATATGATTGAACACTTGAGTGATTATATGTCTAGAGTTAAAGGTGAACTTAAACTTATTAGTAAACATGCTTCTATGGTTACCACTCAAGTAGAACAAGTACTTAAGGCTCAGAATGATTTGCTCAATGAATTAAATAATAAGAAAAATGATAATGTTGTTAGAGTTGTGACAAGAGGTGGTAAAATGACTCAGGAACCTTTGTATCCTGAGGGCCACCCTAAGAGAATTGAGCAAGATTCTCAGAGAACTAATTTTGATGCTCCTAGTTCTTCTAAGAAGAAGAAAAAGAAAAATGATAGGACTTTGCATGCTTCTAGTGAACCTGTTGTTGACACACCTGACAATCCCAATGATATTTGTATTTCTGATGCTGAAACACAATCTGGAAATGAACATGAACCCAGTAATAATGTTAATGATGATGTTCATGTTGATGCTCAACCTAGCAATGACAATGATGTAGAGATTGAACCTGCTGTTGATCTTGATAGCCCACAATCAAAGAATCAATGTTATGATAAGAGAGACTTCGTTGCCAGGAAGCACGGTAAAGAAAGAGAACCATGGGTTCAGAAACCCATGCCTTTTCCTCCTAAACCATCCAAGAAAAAGGATGATGAGAATTTTGAGCGCTTTGCTGACATGATTAGACCTATCTTTTTGCGTATGCGTTTGACTGATATGCTTAAAATGAATCCTTATGCTAAGTATATGAAAGATATTGTTACTAATAAAAGAAAGATACCAGAAGCTGAAATTTCCACCATGCTTGCTAATTATACTTTTTAAGGGTGGAATACCAAAGAAACCTAGAGATCCAGGAGTACCAACTATACCATGTTCCATTAAAAGAAACTATGTTAAAACTACTTTATGTGATCTTGGAGCCGGTGTTAGTGTTATGCCTCTCTCTTTATATCGTAGACTTGATTTGAATAAGTTGACACCCTACTGAAATATCTTTGCAAATGGCTGATAAATCAACTGCTATACCTGTCGGTATTTGTGAGGATGTGCCTGTTGTGGTTGCAAACGCTACTATTTTAATAGACTTTGTTATTCTTGATATTCCCGAGGACGATTGTATGTCTATTATTCTTGGTAGACCCTTTCTGAATACTGCAGGGGCTGTTATTGATTGCAACAAAGGCAATGTCACCTTTCATGTTAATGGTAATGAGCATATGGTACACTTTTCGAAGAAAAAACCTCAAGTCCATAGTATCAATTCTATTGGAAAAATTTCAACGATTACCATTTTAGGTATTGAATTTCCTCTTCCTACTGTCAAGAAGAAATATGATATTCTTATTTTTGGGGATGTGCATATCCCAGTTGAGGTGACCTAGTGTTATTCGAAATTTCTCCGGTTTCATGCAATTCGGAATGAGTTTGTTAACAAGACTTGATCAACCTTGTTAGTGGATTCCTTTTGATGAGCATGAGATGGATGAAGTTAGAAAGCACAACTCTCTGTACCCACTTTTTACTTTCTGTTATTTAATTTAAATAAAGTAAAAATAGTATTTTCTATCTATTTTCTGAATTATCCTTGCAATAAAAAATACCCCGAAAATAAAAGTTCTCCAAATGCCCTAAAAATTTAATATAATTTTTTCTGGAATATTTAAGAATTATTGGCACTGAGAACACACCAGGGGGACCCACCATGTGCCCACGAGGGTGGAGGGCGCGCCCCCTACCTCGTGGACCCCACGTGGGTCCCCTACACTTATTCTTGCACCCACACACTTCGTCTTCCTCCAGAAAAAATCATCCACCAGCTCAAACCCGAGTTCTAGCTCATCTTGCTGCCATTTTCGATCTCCTTGCTCAAAGCTCCATTCACAAAACTGCTTTGGGGGGATTGTTCTTCGGTATGTGACTCCTCCAATGTTCCAATTAGTTTTTGTTCTAGTGCTTTATTTATTGCAAATTTTTGCTGCTTAGGTGACCCTGTTTTTGAGCTTGCATGTCAAATTTATATGGCCCCAAGTAGTTTTAATGCATGATATGGCCTCTAGGCACTTGTAGGAGTAGTTGCTATCAATGTTGTTGAGTTTGGTTCACTTCTATTTTAAGTTACTAAAAATTTCAGAAATTTCAAAGGAAGAAATATGTTTAGGAAAATGTACCAAGGTGGTTCCTCAAGGAAGCAAGGACCCATGCCCGCGATATGTGAGCCAGACTATGAACTACCAAGAGAAGCTCAAGTGCGGCCTTGTGAATGGCCGTCGGAAGATTTTATGGTCCAAGCAGGAATTAAGGAGGAATTTGACGCGTATGTGCGTAATGCTGAACTTGAGGGCTTCGTGTCAGATAATTGCCCCCAATATTATCACCTAACTGATTCCTTTGTGAGAAGATTTAAATTTGCATCATAACGCAATTCTCACACTGTCCTATTTGATCTCTATGATGAATCTTATACCATGGACTTAGAAGATTTTAATACTACTTGTAAACTCCCATAGTGGGGTAATGTTAGTGAACCTCGCAAATCTAAATTTAAATAATTTCTTGCTAGTATCACTGTGGGGAATCTAGAGAAATAACACAAGCTACCATAGGGAGCATTCATTTTCTTGCCATACATTATTTTACTCTCTTTATAGGTAGATGCATCAATGGTAAGGATGAGGCATGTCACATGTGTGTTCCCGATCTTAGTGTTATCAAGAGTGTTGTATTAGGAGATAAACAATATAACTTGGGGGACATTGTTGCACGTAGGTTGCATCATAACAGTATTATTGGAGATTTGTTCGGTGGAATTTATGCAACCCGTTTAGCTAATTTTCTTGAGATACCTATACATGAGAATGATATTGAATTGCCTCCTGCTTATCTAGATTATAATGCTATGGTTCGTCATCAGTTTGTTGAGAGGAACGATCAATTCCTCCAGTACCGACTAATCTTTGACAGGCGTGGCACTGTCCATGTTGCTCTCCCTGCTCCTGCTTTCTTTGATTTTCAGAAAAAAGGGAGATATGTTATAACCAGGGAGGAGGCGAACGAGTACGAGAGGAGGACGGAGGCAGCTCGCCTCCAAGCTGCAACTCGTGAGGCAGTAGCGGCTGCATCTCAGTACGACCCCAGCTTCAACTTCGGATATCCACCAGGCCATCCATGGCATAGACCAACTTAGCCCAAAAGCCCAAGCTTGGGGGAGTACGTATTTCACACCGACATTACATTCATGTTCACACACTCATGCCAGTTGTCGGTGCTCATACTTTTTCATTGTATTGCTAGTTGATTTTCTTTTCCAGCTTTCTTCTTGTGTGTTTGAAAAACCTTAATAAAAAACAAAAAAAAATTAGTTGTAGATTTTAGCTAGTTTACTTTCCATGCTTGTAGTAGTAATTAAAAATAAAACCTAAAAAGATTTCTCGTTCTTCTTTTGCTTGTTGGGAGCTTTCCCGTGTAAATAGTTTTGTTTCTTTTCTTTTCTTTGGGAGTCGAGAGGAGAAGACCTTAATGAAAATGTTGAGTGGCTCTCATATGCATTATTGTTGATCTAACAAAGAGCCCATATTACCTTGTCTTCTCCCTTGAATTGAATGCTTGCTGATTCCAGCTTAGTCCAATCCACGTGCACTATTATTATTATCCACACCGTCCGGTCGTGCAAGTGAAAGGCAATAATGACGATTTATGATGAACTAATTGAGATGAGAGAAGCTGGTATGAACTCGGCCTCTTTTGTTTTTGTAAATATGATTAGTTCATCATTCCTGATTCAGCCTATTATGAAGAAACATGTTTGCAATGACAATTAGAGATTATAGTTGCTCATGCCATGCTTAATTTGCTAGGAGTTTATAATGGTTTACCTTGCGTGCCAACATGCTATTAAAATGGTTGTGATGTGGTATGATAGGGTGGTATCCTACTTTGAACGATTTGAGTGGCTTGACTTGGCACATGTTCACGCATGTAGTTGAAACAAAATCAACATAGCCTCCACAATATTTATGTTCATGGTGAATTATATCCTACTCATGCTTGCATTCAGTGTTTATTAATTTTAATGCATATTCATGACTATTGTCGCTCTCTAGCTGGTCGCTTCCCAGTCTCTTTCTAGCCTTCACTTGTACTAAGCGGGAATACTGCTTGTGCATTCAACTTCATAAACCCCAAAGTTATCCCATATGAGTCCACAGTACCTTCCTATATGCAGTATCTACCTGCCGTCCCAAGTAAATTTGTATGTGCCAAACTCTAAACCTTCAAATAAAAATTCGGTTTTGTATGCTCGAATAGCTCATGTATCAAATAGGGTTGTCTGTATCTTCCATGCTAGGCGGGTTATTCTCAAGAGGAGTGGACTCCGCTCCTCACTCACGAGAAAATGGCTGGTCACTGGGATGCCCAGTCCCATGCCCAAATCAAATCAAAATAATTGCAAACAAAACTCCCCCAGGATTGTTGTTAGTTGGAGGCACCCGTTGTTTCGGGCAAGCCATGGATTGATGCTTGTTGGTGGTGGGGGAGTATAAACTTTACCATTCTGCTTGGGAACTACCTATAATGTGTGTAGCAGGGAAGATATCGAGATCTCTCGGTTGTTATGTTGACAATGAAAGTATAACGCTCTCTATTTCAAAACTGAGCTCTCGCACCTCTACATATCCCCGATTCCCTCTGCGAAGGGCTTATCTATTTACTTTTATGTTGAGTCATCATCCTCTTATTAAAAAGCACCAGTTGGAGAGCACTGCTGTCATTTGCATGTATTATTATTAGTTTACATTGAGTATGACTGTGACTGGATCTCTTTTACCATGAACTACAATTTGTAGTCAGCCCTTGATCTTCAGGGGTGTTCTGCATTTATGTTTTGCGGTCTCAGAAAGGGCTAGCGAGATACCATCTTGTTATATCATATTATGATTGTTTTGAGAAAGTATTGCCATCCGAGACTTATTATTATTGCTCGCTAGTTGATTATGCCATTGATATGAGTAAACATGAGACCTAAATGTTATTGTGAATATGGTTAGTTCATAATATTTGCTGAAAACTTGAATGCTGGCTTTACATATTTACAACGGCAAGAGCAAACAGAGTTTGTAAAAGTTTTTCTTTATCACTTTCAGTTTGTCAACTGAATTGCTTGAGGACAAGCAAAGGTTTAAGCTTGGGGGAGTTGATATGTCTCCAATGTATCTACTTTTCCAAACACTTTTGCCCTTGTTTTGGACTCTAACTTGCATGATTTGAATGGAACTAACCCGGACTGGTGTTGTTTTCAGCAGAATTGCCATGATGTTATTTTTGTGCAGAAATAAAAGTTCTTGGAATGACCAAAAAATCAACGGAGAATATTGTTGGAATATATAAAAAATACTGGCAAAAGAATCAAGGCCAGGGGCCCACACCCTATCCACGAGGGTGGGGGCGCGCCCACCGCCCCTGGGCGCGCCCCCTGCCTCGTGGCCCCCTGGTGCTCCACCGACCTCAACTCCAACTCCATATATTCACGCTCGGGGAGAAAAATAATCAGAGAGAAGGATTCATCGCGTTTTATGATACGGAGCCGCCGTCAAGCCCTAATCTCTCTCGGGAGGGCTGATCTGGAGTCCGTTCGGGGCTCCGGAGAGGGGAATCCGTCGCCATCGTCATCATCAACCTTCCTCCATCACCAATTTCATGATGCTCACCGCCGTGCGTGAGTAATTCCATCGTAGGCTTGCTGGACGATGATGGGTTGGATGAGATTTATCATGTAATCAAGTTAGTTATATTAGGGATTGATCCCTATTATCCATTATGTTCTGAGATTGATGTTGCTATGACTTTGCTATGCTTAATGCTTGTCACTAGGGCCCGAGTGCCATGATTTCAGATCTGAACCTATTATGTTTTCAAGAATATATGTGAGTTCTTGATCCTGTCTTGCAAGTCTATAGTCACCTATTGTGACGCCCCCGATTTGACCGTACACTAATCATGCACGCAAATGTGTACGATCAAGATCAAGGACTCACGGGTAGATATCACAACACAACTCTACAAATAAAATAAGTCATACAAGCATCATATTACAAGCCAGGGGCCTCGAGGGCTCGAATACAAGAGCTCGATCATAGACGAGTCAGCGGAAGCAACAAAATCTGAGTACGGACATAAGTTAAACAAGTTTGCCTTAAGAAGGCTAGCACAAACTGAGATACAGATCGAAAGAGGCGCAGGCCTCCTGCCTGGGATCCTCCTAACTACTCCTGGTCGTCGTCAGCGGGCAGCACGTAGTAGTAGGCACGTCCGGTGTAGTAGGAGTCGTCGTCGAAGGTGGCGTCTGGCTCCTGGGCTCCAACATCTGGTTGCGACAACCAGGTAGAAGGGATAGGGGGAAAAGAGGGAGAAAGCAACCGTGAGTACTCATCCAAAGTACTCGCAAGCAAGGAGCTACACTACATATGTATGCATTGGTATCAAATGGAATAAGGCTATCATATGTGGACTGAACTGCAGAATGCCGAAATAAGAGGGGGATAGCTAGTCCTTTCGAAGACTACGCTTCTGGCAGCCGCCGTCTTGCGGCATGTAGAAGAGAGTAGACTGAAGACCTCCAAGTAGCATCGTATAGCATAATCCTAACCGATGATCCTCCCCTCGTCGCCCTGTGAGAGAGCGATCACCGGTTGTATCTGGCACTTGGAAGGGTGTGTTTTATTAAGTATCCGGTTCTAGTTGTCATAAGGTCAAGGTACAACTCCAAGTCGTCCTGTTACCGAAGATCACTGCTATTCGAATAGATTAACTTCCCTGCAGGGGTGCACCACATAACCCAACACGCTCGATCCCATTTGGCCGGACACACTTTTCGGGGTCATGCCCAGCCGCGGAAGATCAACACGTCGCAGCCTACCTAGGCACAACAGAGAGGCCAGCACGCCGGTCTAAACCTAAGCGCACAGGGGTCTGGGCCCATCGCCCATAGCACACCTGCACGTTGCGTACGCGGCCGGAGAGCAGACCTAGCAACCTCCATTTCAAAGGAAGTCACATTACGCGGTCCAACCCGGCGCGCGCCGCTCAGTCGCTGGCGTCACGAAGTGCTTCGGCTGATACCACGACGTCGAGTGCCCATAACTGTCCCCGCGTAGATGGTTAGTGCGTATAGGCCAGTAGCCAGACTCAGATCAAATACCAAGATCTCGTTAAGCGTGTTAAGTATCCACGAACGCCGAACAAGGCCAGGCCCACCTCTCTCCTAGGTGGTCGCAACCTGCCCTGTCGCTCCGCCTCAAAGTAACAATCTGGGGCCGTCGGGAACCCAGGCCCACCTCTACCGGGATGGAGCCACCTGCCCCTTCAGCCCCCATCTCCGAACAGTATCACAAGTAAGGTAACTGTGTAAAGTATATTGTATATGCCCGTGGTCACCTCCCGAAGTGATCACGGCCCAGTAGTATAGCATGGCAGACGGACAAGAGTGTAGGGCCACTGATGGAACACTAGCATCCTATACTAAGCAGTAGGATAGCAGGTAATGGTAACAACAGTATTAGTAAGGACAGGCTATGCATCAGGATAGGAATAACGGAAAGCAGTAACATGCTACACTACTCTAATGCAAGCAGTATAGAGAAGAGTAGGCGATATCTGGTGATCAAAGGGGGGGCTTGCCTGGTTGCTCTGGCAAGAGAGAGGGGTCGTCAACACCGTAGTCGTATTGGGTAGCAGCGGCGTCGGTCTCGGTGTCTAGCGAGAGAAGAGGGGGAAGAAACAATAAATATAATGCAAACAAATGCATGACGATGCATGACATGACAAAGCGTGATGCTAGATGTGCCCTAACGCAGTACGAGGTGGTACCGGTGAAGGGGGAAAACATCCGGGAACGTATTCCCGGTGTTCCGCGTTTTCAAACAGATGAACCGGAGGGGGGAAGTTGCGAGTTCGGTATGTTAGGGATGTGTGGCGGACGAACGGGCTACGTATCCGGATTCGTCTCGTCGTTCTGAGCAACTTTCATGTACAAGGTTTTTCCACCCGAGCTACGGTTTATTTTATATTAATTATTAAAGATTTAAATCATTTTTAGGACTAACAGAATTAATTAATTTAGGAAATACTATTATGACCTCAGCATGATGTCAGCGGTCAACTCTGACCGTTGACCAGTCAACTAGTGGGTGGGGCCGTCGGTCATTGACTGTTATCTCATTATCAGAATTAATTAGCCTAATTAGGTTTAGGTTAACTAAACAGAATTAATTAAGTTAATTAATTATCCTAATTAATTAATTATTATAATTTTCTAATTCCTCTTTTCTTTAAAGGGGCATGGGGCCCATATGTCATAGGCTCATAATAATTAAATAGGGCTAATTAGATTTAACTAAATGATTAGGTTAATCTAATCCGATTTAATTAATTCTCTAATTAATTAATTAACATTTTACTTATTATATTTATTATTTATTTTTTTCTTCTTTTTTTTGTTAAAAACGTTCTGGTCGTGGGGCCCCCCTGTCATAGGCACAGGGGGCCTTAACGGGTTTTGGGCGCCGGGGCAACGGTTGCCGCCCGAACGGGCGCAGTTGCGGGCGCCGGGGCGCCTGGACCGGGCGCTGCCTTGCCGGCAGCCATGGCGGGGCACGACGCCGGCCATGGAAGGGAGCGGGCCGCGGCGGATGCGGTGGTAGGGGGTGGTAGCTGGGGCGAGGACACGGCCGGCAGCAGCAAAGGCAGCATCGACAGCGATGATGTGGTATCAGGCGAGCAGCGGCAGCGCAGGCAGGCGAGCAGCGGCAGCGCAAGCAGGCGCATCCAGGGACGGCGAGCGGGCGCAGTGCACGGGGAGGCAACGGCGGAGGGAGAGCAGTGGCAAGGGTCGGTGCGCGGCCACGGGCGAGAGAGAGAGAGGAGGGGGAGCGCGGGGCGTGCTCACGGGGGGAGTAGGGGTTCGGGCAGCGGGCTCGGGGCGGCCGGCGTGGAGGGGACAAGGAGGCGGCAGTCCGGCGAGCTGGCGAAGGTGTCGAGGTCCGGCAACGGCGTGGCGAGGTAGAGGCCTCGGGCGGTGTCTCGCGGTGCGAAGGAGGGGCGAGGAGGCGAGGCGACGACAGCGGGTGGTCGGCGGGGGAGGCCGCGGGGCGTCGGGGGCGAAGGGATCGGGATGATCGATAGGGGGAGGAGAGAGCGAGAGGGGGGAATGGGGGAGTGGGGGGTTACGGTTAGGGTTTCCCCCCTCCTGGGGATAAGGTAGGGGCGGGTCGGCCGGCTGGGCCAGGTGGGCCGGCCTGGCCGGTGAGCTGGGCCGTCTGGCCCAGTTGGCCAGGGGGCCCTTTTTATCCTTTTTAGTTTTGTTTTTTTTTCTGTTTTATCTTTGTTGCTTATTGTTTTAGTTTTTTGTGAAATATATACTTGGCATCTAATTTGGTATTTCAATTTAGTCCACTGCCACAAAAACTCTAGTCCCCAAATAATTTAGTTTGATATTTTATTTAATTAGTGAAGGCATTTAAATAATTAGTTTTGCTACTATTTAAATCATTATGGTGTAGTTAAGCATTTCATAAAAGTTTGGTTTCACCACCCCATTTACCTATGATTTATCCGACACATTTAGAACATTTCAGTTTTATTTTTGGAAAACTTTTGTTGTTTGCCTTAATTTCAAATTTGAATTTGAATCGTTTTCGAACTAACACGAGATTAGCGACAGTAACGGAGGTGACGTGGTGTCACTAGCAGAGGTTACTGTAGCTTGATTATTCGGGCGTCACAATCCTCCTCCACTACAAGAAATCTCGTCCCGAGATTTAAGAGGTAGAGAAGGGGGGAAAGGTCTAGTTACGGAATGCTAACGGATCTCCTCGCTCTTGGTTCCTCTTCTCGAAGTGGGCGATCCATTATATTGATGTCTTCCCTTTTATGCCCCAACTCATCAAGATGAAGTCAGCATCTTTTCTTCGGGGGGGTTCCATCATACTTACGAAAGAATAAAGGGGTATTCCGGGAGAACGAACCTGTACAAGGTTGACTATCTGGTCGATAACATCGGGGACGGTGGCAGAAAGTAACTCTTGAATTGAAACTTAAGAAAATATCGAGAGCAAAGTAATGAGGTTTCATGGGATGTTTCGAGCGAGCAGGCAACCGTTCGATGCCTGAAACAGGGCTCGAAAGGGGCTCAAAGCAATGGGAATAAGTGTTGCGTCTGATACCAGAATAGATCTCTAAGCAGGTGGCCCGTGAAGTACATATGAAGTCAAGCGCGAGGAATAACTTTGACAATAGGTTGTACAGGAGAGTCAGGTTTCGATCCTGTGGAACTATGGGTTATGGGCCCACCATGTGGGTTAAAAGTATGAAGGGCGAGGACATCTTGCACGATCATGTGAGCAAGGCATGTCAGAGGATAGTCCGTCGGTTAAGTCGGCAACAACATCGTTACCAAGGGCGAGGGACGAAGAGAACCATTCTCCTGCTCATTGAAACAAGGCGGACCAATAGGCAAAGTTCTCGTCCATCGGTGGTTACCGAATGTCATCAACAATCGCAACAGGGTCTTGCGGACAAAGTGGTACAACGAGGTGTTTACATAAGCAGGGAAATATTACTGCTTATATATTATAGATCACAAGGAGGTTTAAACAAACCAATGGAAAGGAAAATATGATTATCAAATTAAACAGAACAAGGGAAAGGAAAATGTGTTTAAACACATATTTCAGGGGTATATCCTTCCCAAGGACAAGCAGAGCACGATATCCATGACAGGATATTATGTCGAAAACTCTTGAGGTAAGGGGAGAGAAATTTCATGACATTACCCATGCAACGGTGTTTGGATAATTGAGCAGGTAACATTTAGCATTATGCTTCAAATGTTTTTATTGAAAATCGAAGTACCACAGGCATGCTTCGAGATAGCATCGACATGGTCTTCAAGCAAAGATCGGACTTTGGATATGCAAAGGATCCATCAGGAACAACTTATAGAATAAGTCTTACAATTTCCTCGTGGAAGAATGGCTAACCTTGCTGAAAAGGAATTTATAACAATAGGGCCTCCGGCCAGGTGTGTTGGGCATGCCATCACCTTACCGGGTCATAAAAGACCAGTGTTATAACTCTTGGAAAAATGTTCCAACCATCATATCTGACCGAGATTCAAATCTGATCGGTGTTAGCATACCTTAGACTCAGGATGCCTGAGAAGAAAAGGTGCAACAAAAATTGTCAAGATGGCATTGTAAGATTCTCGGGAATTGAACTGTGGAAGCAAGTTCTGAATCATGAGTTCATTATTAAATCAAGGATAGAATGAGGAGGTGGCTGATGAACTCAGCGACAATTCATCGAGATTTCCAAAAGATGGATTTCCACAATTATGTGAACAAGGAAATATCATTTGTCAGATCAATGATATAATGATGTATGCTCGAGGGGAACATACTCAACTGAACAATGATAGAAGGGTGCACCCAGGAATCTGGACTAGGTAGCACGATCAATGTTCGAATGATGATTCAATAAGCAATAGAATTTCTAAAGAAACTGTAGACCAATAACTTCAAAGCAATAGGGTTGCTAGAAGTTTAGAATTTACACATCACAGACCATTTGTCGGTATTCCGGTTAGAAACAACACGGAGACCAAGAATGAACGCAAATGGCGAGAGATATTACTATATCAAGAATTCTCAAGAGGTGGTAAAATTGCCACGACATTCTTGACATAAAAGGTGGTAATGTTACAAGGTAAAGAAGGACAAATGCTGGATAGCAAGGAACTCAAGGTATAACACAAAACATGAACAAGTTTGTGTTGGAGGGAAGGCAATAAAGTGGCCGATGATAACACAAATCATCAGGGGCAAGGATGGTATTTCTCATCATGAATTCAGTTGATACCCTTGAAGAGCTCAGAATGTTGATGATTAAAATTAGCACGATAATGATGTATCCGTTCAGACTAGGACAGACATGGAGTATTAAACTTGTAAGCGATGAAGATCTCTAATCCTCGTTGAATCGCAGTGCAGACTTGATTCCGTTATCGGTGTCCTTGAGTGTTTCATAACTCAAAGCCCGTGAAAAATTGGAGTCCGCGCGAATGTAATACCTGATGAAGAACTCATAAGAGGTTATGCAGTTCCATGATAATCTCGAGATACCAGGGGGTAATACTCGACGACATGTCAAAGTAAAGGTTGGACTGGAGTATTGACCTACAGAAAACAAGTGCTTAAACTTGCCCGAGAAATGGGATCAGAGAAGAACATGGTCAGAACCACGATTGCAAAAGGCCAGATCCCAGATATAAGATGAACTTCTACCAAGGGAATAATTAATTAAAGAGAAGCTTTAATGGTAAGATCTACATCATGTCCATGGGCATGAACACAAAGTTCAAGGTTGACTCCCACTTCTTCAATGCATAACCTTTCATTCATTGCTCTAGGTAAAAATGATCTTAGTGTCAAAACCTACCCGGTGAATTACCAGAGGAGTATGACCCGTGAAAACTTTCGGGTTCACACAGATTAAGGAAGACATAGGTTCAACCCATCGGGGCTTCTTAGAACATATACCATGAACTTCAGGAGTAAATAACACAAGTTCAAAAGTAGAGCATGGCTGACAAAAGTAGAGTATACAATTTACAAGGGCATTATGTATTAGGTAAAGAACTCACAAGAATTTTGGTTGTGAAGGACATTGTCGGAAAATAACCCGGCAATGGGTATGGCGGTCCACAACGGGGCTGATGTGAGTATCAGTACTCAATCAAAGGAAGAAGGAATGCCAAGGCATCGGATTATAGAAACAACTGACTAATTCAAAGCTTAATGCAAAGAAATTTTATGATTCCCAAATCAAGGGATCAGAAGCAATTGTTCTGATAAAAAATGAATAAGTTCAATAGACTTAGAAGCACAAACGATCAAGGCATTGATTGGTCAAGAACCAACTCATATCCAAATGACGTCTGAGCCGGAAGGATGAATCCTAGGATTCGACCGAGGAATGCGGGCATTCTCAACATATTGAATCAACGGACTTAAAATGATAAAGACAAGGGAGGCCAATAAGATTACGAAACTTATCGGATTAACCACAATTTAAGAAAGAGAGAATTTCAAGAGCAATAGGCTGCTCGGGATTTTCGGAAGATCGAATAGTATTTCGAAGACCATTGTGAAACACATGAACAACTGGGGGATGAGCGGATACTCGATAAGTGTGAGAATTTTCCATAGGGGTATTCAGGTGACAAATAACTGCAAGGCAGTAAGCTTAAAGGATTATCGAAACAACGACGAGTTTTTCAGGGTATCTTGTAATAACAAGACCAACTGGGGATGAAGGTAAGAATAACAACTGCAAGTAGTTATCCATAAGGGTTTACGGTGAAAGAGGAATTGCAAATGCGATGAACACAAGTTCTCAGGTTAACAGCGGAGAGTATCTTCACGTGCAGCAGACGATCATCAGTAATAAGGGGCTCTCCGGGTGAAAGTGATAATGAGATCCTAATGTTAGATTTAGCAAAATTCATTTAACCCGAATAGAAGAGAGATCAGAGTCCCAGAGTATAGATAAGGAGTAAAAGATCATAATACCACCCAGATGGCGACGTGGGCCCGTAAGGCACACAACCATGTTAGTAAAAGTTTTTGAAATGTCTAGAATCAATTTCGGCCAAGGAGTGTGAAAGGGGGATTCCTACAGGCAGTCGGCTCTGATACCAACTTGTGACGCCCCCGATTTGACCGTACACTAATCATGCACGCAAATGTGTACGATCAAGATCAAGGACTCACGGGTAGATATCACAACACAACTCTACAAATAAAATAAGTCATACAAGCATCATATTACAAGCCAGGGGCCTCGAGAGCTCGAATACAAGAGCTCGATCATAGACGAGTCAGCGGAAGCAACAAAATCTGAGTACGGACATATGTTAAACAAGTTTGCCTTAAGAAGGCTAGCACAAACTGAGATACAGATCAAAAGAGGCGCAGGCCTCCTGCCTAGGATCCTCCTAACTACTCCTGGTCGTCGTCAGCGGGCAGCACGTAGTAGTAGGCACGTCCGGTGTAGTAGGAGTCGTCGTCGAAGGTGGGCGTCTGGCTCCTGGGCTCCAACATCTGGTTGCGACAACCAGGTAGAAGGGATAGGGGGAAAAGAGGGAGAAAGCAACCGTGAGTACTCATCCAAAGTACTCGCAAGCAAGGAGCTACACTACATATGTATGCATTGGTAACAAATGGAATAAGGCTATCATATGTGGACTGAACTGCAGAATGCCGAAATAAGAGGGGGATAGCTAGTCCTTTCGAAGACTACGCTTCTGGCAGCCGCCGTCTTGCGGCATGTAGAAGAGAGTAGACTGAAGACCTCTAAGTAGCATCGTATAGCATAATCCTAACCGATGATCCTCCCCTCGTCGCCCTGTGAGAGAGCGATCATCGGTTGTATCTGGTACTTGGAAGGGTGTGTTTTATTAAGTATCCGGTTCTAGTTGTCATAAGGTCAAGGTACAACTCCAAGTCGTCCTGTTACCGAAGATCACTGCTATTCGAATAGATTAACTTCCCTGCAGGGGTGCACCACATAACCCAACACGCTCGATCCCATTTGGCCGGACACACTTTTCGGGGTCATGCCCAGCCGCGGAAGATCAACACGTCGCAGCCTACCTAGGCACAACAGAGAGGCCAGCACGCCGGTCTAAACCTAAGCGCACAGGGGTCTGGGCCCATCGCCCATAGCACACCTGCACGTTGCGTACGCGGCCGGAGAGCAGACCTAGCAACCTCCATTTCAAAGGAAGTCACATTACGCGGTCCAACCCGGCGCGCGCCGCTCAGTCGCTGGCGTCACGAAGTGCTTCGGCTGATACCACGACGTCGAGTGCCCATAACTGTCCCCGCGTAGATGGTTAGTGCGTATAGGCCAGTAGCCAGACTCAGATCAAATACCAAGATCTCGTTAAGCGTGTTAAGTATCCACGAACGCCGAACAAGGCCAGGCCCACCTCTCTCCTAGGTGGTCGCAACCTGCCCTGTCGCTCCGCCTCAAAGTAACAATCTGGGGCCGTCGGGAACCCAGGCCCACCTCTACCGGGATGGAGCCACCTGCCCCTTCAGCCCCCATCTCCGAACAGTATCACAAGTAAGGTAACTGTGTAAAGTATATTGTATATGCCCGTGGTCACCTCCCGAAGTGATCACGGCCCAGTAGTATAGCATGGCAGACGGACAAGAGTGTAGGGCCACTGATGGAACACTAGCATCCTATACTAAGCAGTAGGATAGCAGGTAATGGTAACAACAGTATTAGTAAGGACAGGCTATGCATCAGGATAGGAATAACGGAAAGCAGTAACATGCTACATACTCTAATGCAAGCAGTAGAGAGAAGAGTAGGCGATATCTGGTGATCAAAGGGGGGCTTGCCTGGTTGCTCTGGCAAGAGAGAGGGGTCGTCAACACCGTAGTCGTACTGGGTAGCAGCGGCGTCGGTCTCGATGTCTAGCGAGAGAAGAGGGGGAAGAAACAATAAATATAATGCAAACAAATGCATGACGATGCATGACATGACAAAGCGTGATGCTAGATGTGCCCTAACGCAGTACGAGGTGGTACCGGTGAAGGGGGAAAACATCCGGGAAAGTATTCCCGGTGTTTCGCGTTTTCGGACAGATGAACCGGAGGGGGAAGTTGCGAGTTCGGTATGTTAGGGATGTGTGGCGGACGAACGGGCTACGTATCCGGATTCGTCTCGTCGTTCTGAGCAACTTTCATGTACAAGGTTTTTCCACCCGAGCTACGGTTTATTTTATATTAATTATTAAAGATTTAAATCATTTTTAGGACTAACAGAATTAATTAATTTAGGAAATACTATTATGACCTCAGCATGATGTCAGCGGTCAACTCTGACCGTTGACCAGTCAACTAGTGGGTGGGGCCGTCGGTCATTGACTGTTATCTCATTATCAGAATTAATTAGCCTAATTAGGTTTAGGTTAACTAAACAGAATTAATTAAGTTAATTAATTATCCTAATTAATTAATTATTATAATTTTCTAATTCCTCTTTTCTTTAAAGGGGCATGGGGCCCATATGTCATAGGCTCATAATAATTAAATAGGGCTAATTAGATTTAACTAAATGATTAGGTTAATCTAATCCGATTTAATTAATTCTCTAATTAATTAATTAACATTTTAATTATTATATTTATTATTTATTATTTTCTTCTTCTTTTTTTGTTAAAAACGTTCTGGTCGTGGGGCCCCCCTGTCATAGGCACAGGGGGCCTTAACGGGTTTTGGGCGCCGGGGCAACGGTTGCCGCCCGAACGGGCGCAGTTGCGGGCGCTGGGGCGCCTGGACCGGGCGCTGCCTTGCCGGCAGCCATGGCGGGGCACGACGCCGGCCATGGAAGGGAGCGGGCCGCGGCAGATGCGGTGGTAGGGGGTGGTAGCTGGGGCGAGGACACGGCCGGCAGCAGCAAAGGCAGCATCGACAGCGGCGATGCGGTATCAGGTGAGCAGCGGCATCGCAGGCAGGCGCGTCCAGGGACGGCGAGCGGGCGCAGTGCACGGGGAGGCAACGACGGAGGGAGAGCAGCGGCAAGGGTCGGCGCGCGTCCACGGGCGAGAGAGAGAGAGGAGGGGGAGCGCGGGGCGTGCTCACGGGGGGAGTAGGGGTTCGGGCAGCGGGCTCGGGGCGGCCGACGTGGAGGGGACGAGGAGGCGGCAGTCCGGTGAGCTGGCGAAGGTGTCGAGGTCCGGCGACGGCGTGGCGAGGTAGAGGCCTCGGGCGGCGTCTCGCGGTGCGAAGGAGGGGCGAGGAGGCGAGGCGACGACAGCGGGTGGTCGGCGGGGGAGGCCGCGGGGCGTCGGGGGCGAAGGGATCGGGGTCGATCCCGATCCAGATCGGTAGGGGGAGGAGAGAGCGAGAGGGGGGAATGGGGGAGTGGGGGGTTACGGTTAGGGTTTCCCCCCTCCTGGGGATAAGGTAGGGGCGGGTCGGCCGGCTGGGCCAGGTGGGCCGACCTGGCCGGTGAGCTGGGCCTTCTGGCCCAGTTGGCCAGGGGGCCCTGTTTATCCTTTTTAGTTTTTTTTTCTGTTTTATCTTTGTTGCTTATTGTTTTAGGTTTTTTGTGAAATATATACTTGGCATCTAATTTGGTATTTCAATTTAGTCCACTGCCACAAAAACTCTAGTCCCCAAATAATTTAGTTTGATATTTTATTTAATTAGTGAAGGCATTTAAATAATTAGTTTTGCTACTATTTAAATCATTATGGTGTAGTTAAGCATTTCATAAAAGTTTGGTTTCACCACCCCATTTACCTACGATTTATCCGACACATTTAGAACATTTTAGTTTTATTTTTGGAAAACTTTTGTTGTTTGCCTTAATTTCAAATTTGAATTTGAATCGTTTTCGAACTAACACGAGATTAGCGACAGTAACGGAGGTGACGTGGTGTCATTAGCAGAGGTTACTGTAGCTTGATTATTCGGGCGTCACACCTATTATGTGTTATGATCCGTTAACCCCGAAGTGACAATAATCGGGATACTTACCGGGGATGACCGTAGTTTGAGGAGTTCATGTATTCACTAAGTGTTAATGCTTTGGTCCGGTACTCTATTAAAAGGAGGCCTTAATATCCCTTAGTTTCCAATAGGACCCCACTGCCACGGGAGGGTAGGAAAAAAGATGACATGCAAGTTCTTTTCCATAAGCATGTATGACTATTTCGGAATACATGCCTACATTACATTGATGAACTGGAGCTAGTTCTGTGTCACCCTATGTTATAACTATTGCATGAGGAATCGCATCTGACAATTATCCATCATTGATCCATTGCCTACGAGGCTTTCACATATTGATCTTTGCTTAGTTACTTTTCCGTTGCCGCTGTTACAATTACTACAAAACTGCTATTGTTACTTTTGCTACCGTTACCGCTACTATCATATTACTTTGCTACTAAATACTTGCTGCCGATATAAAATCTTTCAGGTGCAGTTGAATTGACAACTCAACTGTTAATACTTGAGAATATTCTTTGGGTTGAATACTCTACCCTCGAAAACTGTTGCGATCCCGTATACTTGTGGGTTATCAGCAACCTCTGCTTCCCTCTGTGAAGGGCCTTTCTTTTAATTTTATATATTTAGTTTTATGCAAGAGTCAAAGTATTCTTCTCTATTCCTTTTTATTTTCTCCTTTGCAAGCATCATGTGGCGAGGAAAGATCTTGGCACATATATCCAGTTGAATATGGGTGGACATGAGTTATTATTGTTGACATCACCCTTGAGGTGAATGCTTTGGGAGGCGAAACTATAAGCCCTTATCTTCCTACGTGTCTGGTTGAAATGTTTTTCCCATGGCTACGCGGTGAGTGTTAGCAATCATAGAATACTATATGATGGTTGAGTATGTGGACTTGCCAAAAGGCTTCGATACGTGACCCTTCCTGAAAAGATGATGAATTGTAGTTGCAAAGTTGACTGAGAATATAGTTTGTTGATTTTTAATAGAGTTTATGCTTTATACTTCGATGTTGTGATGAATTGTTACTTGTTCACGAGAAGCTTATGATAAAAGTTATGTGATAAAAGTTCTATGATAAAGTTTGTTGCTATTATAATAATATACATGATGCTTCTATGTCCGTATTTTGTTTTTACCCACAACTCTCTCTCTCTCTCTCTAAGCATGTGGACATGTTTTTCGATTTCGATTTTCACTTGAGGACAAGCAAGGTCTAAGCTCGGGGGAGTTGAGACATCCACTTTGCATCATGTTTACCTACTGTTATTTACTATGTATTATTGCATAATAATGCTTTTTGGAGTAGTTCTAATGCATTTTCTCTAATAATATGCAAGGTCTACACAAAGTGGGAGAATGCCAGCAGCTGGAATTCTGGACCTGGAAAAGCTATGTCAGAGTTTCCTATTTTGCACATATCCAAATGAGCTGAAAATTTACAGAGAATTATTTTGGAATATATGAGGAATATTGGAGCAAATAACCACCAGAGGGGGGCCACCAGGTGGGCACAACCCACCTGGGCGTGCCATGGAGCCCAGGCGCGCCCTGGTGGGTTGTGCCCTCCTTGGCCTACCTTCGGTGTCCCTCTTCTGGTATATATGTCATTTTGACCTAGAAAAAAATTAGGAGAGGAATTTCTGGACGAAGCACCGCCGTCTCGAGGCGGAACTTGAACATGAGCACTTTTGCCCTTTGGCGGAACGATTCCGCCGGGGGAACTTCCCTCCCGGAGGGGGAAATCATCGTCATCATCACCAACAACTCTCCCATGTTGGGGAGGGCAATCTTCAGCAACATCTTCAACATCACCATCTCGTCTCAAACCCTGGTTCATCTCTTGTGTTTAATCTTTGCACCGAAACCTTTGATTGGTGCTTGTGGGTAACTAATAGTGTTGATTACATCTTATAGTTTATTACTATATGGTTTATTTGGTGGAAGATTATATGTTCAGATCCATTATGCTATTTAATACCCCTCTGATCTTGAGCATGATTATCATTTGTGAGTAGTTTCTTTTGTTCTTGAGGTCACGGGAGAAATCTTGTTGCAAGTAATCATGTGAACTTGATATGTGTTCGATATTTTGATGTTATGTATGTTGTGATTCCCTTAGTGATGTCATGTGAACGTCGACTACATGACACTTCACTTTATTTTGGCCTAACGTAATGCATTATGGAGTAGTTATTAGATGATGGGTTGCTAGAGTGACAGAAGCTTAAACCCTAGTTTATGCGCTATTCCATAAGGGACCGATTTGGATCCAGAAGTTTAATGCTATGGTTAGATATTATCCTAATACTTTTCTCATAGTTGCGGATGCTTGCGAGGGGGTTAATCATAATTAGGAGGCTTGTTCAAGTAAGAACAATACCTAAGCACCAGTCCACCCACATATCAAATTATCAAAGTAGCGAACACAAATCGAACCAACATGATGAAAGTGACTAGATGAAGTTCCCGTGTACCCTCAAGAACACTTTGCCTATTATAAGAGACAGTTTTGGCCTGTCCTTTTCCACAATAGGATTGGGCTACCTTGCTGCACTTTATCTATCGTTACCGTTACTTGCTCATTACAAAATATCTTTCTATCAAACTATTTGTTACCAACAATTCCAGTGCTTGCAGAAAACTACCTTGCTAAAAACCACTTGTCGTTTCCTTCTGCTCCTCATTGGGTTCTACACTCTTACTTATCGAAAGGAATATGATTGATCCCCTATACTTGTGTGTCATCATCCTACAGAACTCTGTGCTTGGAGGCCCAATACTAGTCTACAAGAATAAAGTTGCGTAGTAGACATCAAGCTCTTTTCTGGCGCCATTGCTGGGGAGGTGAGTGCTTGAAGGTATATCTTTAGATCTTGCAATTGAATCTTTTAGTTTCTTGTTTTATCACTAATTTGGTTTATAAAATAAAACTACAAAAAAATGGAATTGAGGTTGCCACATATAATTCATCTTTATAATGTCTTTCTTGAAAATGATGGATCGGAAAATTGTGTCAAAGTGTTAGAAGAAGTCAATAGAATGTTTGGCATAAAATCCATGAATGATGAACATGATTGGAATGTTGTTAGTATGAATTCCTTGAATATCCATGATGCTAATGATATGCAAAGCCACAAGCTTGAGGATGCTATGTTTCATGAAGATGATATTTTTTGTCCCCCAAGTTTTGATGAACAAATTTATTATGATGATAGCATGCCTCCTATTTATGATGATTATGTTTATCAAAGTGGGTTTGGAAGAGTGTCAACTCTAGTTAATGATACCACTATTTTGGAGGATGTCGAATCTTTTCATGTAACATCCCAATTTTCAATTTGGATGTTTATAAATATGTCATTCATGTGCATCCATGATTTATGCATTTTTGCCCATTTGTTTTATTTGAATTTTGATCCAAGGAACTTTGATCAACTCAAGGACCAAAAGAGAGATTTTGAAGTTCCCTAAAACCATTTTGAAAATTTCAAAGTTGGGAATTTGGATCAAATTTGGTTTCACCAAAATTTATTTCCATTATTTCAGAAATAAAATAAAGAGAGAAGATAAAAGGACTTCTTCAAAAACAGAAAAGAAATATTGTAAATTTAATTTGGAATCAAAATATATTTGTTGGGTTTTATTTGCAATTTATTTTGTTGCAAATTTTATTAGTATAGCAAAAATGTTTATGTTTAAAATTTGCATTTTAGGCCAGATAAAAGTTCACAGGGTCATATATAAGACCATATAACTATGTGAAATTTTCTAGAATTTTTTAGACTTATTTTACTTATATTTTTTGGTACTTTAGTGTTTCTGTAAAGAAAACATAAAAATGTTTTTTTTGAAAAAAAGGAGAAAGCTGCCAGGCCAGGCCAACTGGCCCAGCCCAGCAGCAAGGCGACACCCAAGCCAGCACAGACAGCGAGGCCAGAATTTCCTATTCGCTACTTATTACGGCAAGTTGTCGCGCCTTCGCACAGGGCGCAACTCACTCTGGGCCAGCCCATTTGCTGTCGTTTCCATTCTCGCGAGATTAAAAATAGCAAAAATGCGAGATTAAAAACGGTTTGCGCTAGGTATCGAACCCATCACTTCATGTAGATGTAACAGCTGTGCTAGCCACCGCGACTGGCCTGTGCAAGTTAACAAACAACAACGCGAAACTTAGAGAAACAAACAGCAGCAACAAAACCACTACTGCAGGATGCTGCTAGTGCGACACTACGATCAGAGACCCTTCGACGAAACTGTGTGCGATGCAATAATCACAAACGGTGGTGTAAAAACCCGTCAAAAAAGGTGCAAAATGCTTGCGATGGAGGATACATCAAACATGGTTCAGATTTTAGTTGTGTGTGTGATGCAGGGCATACGATTTAGTTCAATTAACTGTTTGTGATGAGGAGGAAAAAAAGAAACGAGCAGCCAGATGAAGGTGTGTGCGATATACAGCATACGGTTTACTCAGATGAACTGTTTGTGATTAGGCAACACAAAACAAATGGTCAGCCATACCAAGGTGTGTGCGATATGCGGCATGTGGTTCACTCGGACTAACTGTTTGTGTTGAGACAAGAGAACAGAAATGGTTCAATATAACAAGATGTGTGTGATACACGGTAAACAAGTCTGTAATTAGAAATGTGTGCGAAGACCGATAATAACACAGACAGTTGCTCCTAATAAGACGTGTGTGTTGTGCGATGGGATTGCATACAGAATAACAACATTATATACACACTTATAAGGACATGGTTGCATACTCAAATTAAACATCCACTTACATTGGTGGCTACTATAACCATGGCATTTATACACACCAAAGTAAACTATTACATGCATAATTACATAGGTGGCTACTACACACATGACATTTCCACACACAAAGTAAACTATATTTTACATGCATGATTAACTAGCATAAACGATCATCTGATCATCATCTACTTCTTGTGACGCTTGCTCTGCTTGTGGCTTGATCCGGGCTCGTCAATTTGGGTAACGAGGCACTTCCTCATGTCAACGATCCGCCTGTGCATCTTGTAGCATGTGTACACACTCTTGGCCACGAACCTGAGGTGAGGTTCATCCAGGCCCTGTGCCAAGATAGGGGACTTGTTCTCTGGGCATCCTCTTCATCTTTTCATAGTAGGGGTCGATGATGGTCGAGGCGAGTTCGACCAGGGAGTCCTTCCGTGCTGCCCCAGACCCTGTCGTGGTCACGGATTTCGACATGGTTCTTGTAGGCCAAGCCCGTAACACTGAGCGCTTTTACATCATCAGTGGTTTCCACCATGGCGAACTTGTAGTCGGTGCTATTGACAAACCTTTTGAAATGGTCGCAAGGCTTTGTGGCCATGCAGTAGTGGTAGATTAGGACATGATGGCGCACGCACAACTGGGCGATGACAACCTTCTTATCTATGCCGGGACGACCGACGGTGAACTCGAGGTCGATGTCGACCACCTTATACTTGTCTCGAGCAAGCAACTGCTCACCGTTGTTGATGTAGTTGTCCACCATGGCTGAGTCGATGGTGTACACCACTGAGAGATCTGCCTCCCTCGCGTGGGTCTCCACTCTATGCTCGCCGAACTCCATTGGAGCGCCGCTAGACATCCCCTCTCTATGTGTCATCGTGGGTGTGCTTGTTGTGTTTTGGGGCACGATCGAAAGGTTGAAGAGACTAAGGTTATAATGGCCACGGGAATTAAAGGGGAAGCCGGGCGGCTAGGAATATTGGCACTCCCTGATGGCAGTTCTAATTTGTAGCACGAAACTCCATGTGGGGACACCGACTCATAAGTCGTGATCACCTAATGCACATGTACAGTGATCCCAGAGATCAATGCTCACTGAACACACAGAAGCTGAATAACAAGAGTCTTACATCCATACATACCGTCTTACATAAATTAAGACCATTATGGTCGAGTCTTGAGTATAACTTCGCAGCGGAAATCTTCGTCGATAACTTGGACCCATGCCATCTGCCTTAACCCTACAGGAATTCTGACTGGGAAGCGTCCTAGCTCGCATGTTCGTCACCGAAGTATTCTTCATCATATCCTGTTCTTTCATGCCTGGCCAATAAAATAACCAGTGGCAAGCCAATGAGTACTTTGAATGTACTCGCAAGCAACCCAAGGGTGATAACATAATAATTATGCAAGGCTCTATTGCTAATTTGGCATTTTTGCGGAAAGCTAGTTTTTCTCGTGCAAGTATGATCATCATTTATCAAGGACATGAATGTGTCTGCAACAAGTATCAGGAGGTTACATACATCAACATCGAGAAAGAGTTATGAACAACTCATGCTCAAGCTCACCGTGACTTTCTCACGAATCACATCAACAGATTTACCAAACCGTGTTGTTTTCCAGAAACTTATGGACATAGTCTAAGCAGCACCACCCAACTGTCCTTGACCGTGGACACGGCTATTTGAATAGTTTTACACTCTACAGAGGTTGCACACTTTACCCACAAGATCCGGGGAACTTCTGTGTCACCCACGACCCGTGGTACCTCAAGTACCCGGGGTAAGCACCCGATCACTATCTTTCCCTAGACGACACTAACATAGAGTCCACTCGATTGGTAGTAACCCCTATACCCAACATTTCACAACTTAAAATTGTGGATCCTCGCTCCCATGTTTGTCACATACCACTGGCACGGGGTACCAACGGTGTGTTCGGTGCCCCATAAAAATGTTCTTGGCCGCCCTACCTGGCACGACCCCGTCCCGAGAGAGTGCAACAACAACTCTCCCGTCACTAGTAATGCAGGCTCCAAGCTAGTATCGGCCTAGGTAATCAATAATGCCCTTTCCCATATAAGGGTAGAGTGGTTGCGCATGTAAGGTTGGGACGGTCGACAAATCTTAAATCTAATCCGTCTTTGTAAACAACACTTTTATCAAGCCTTGGTACACTACTTCTCCAAGAAGTAGTGACCTAGTTCATCATGATCTCCCAGGGGCATCAGTGGCACCCACTAGGGCTGTTTGCAAGTATGTCAAACCACACTTGTTTCTTTCTATGCATAGCCCTGACACCTTTTGCATAGCCAACTACTATAGCATATATTTCTATAATCCATCAACAAAACTCTAAATAAGGATAGAGTCATGAACAATGCAAGTATCAACGGGTATGCAACAAAGGCAAGCCCAGCAAGGTTGCCATTCAAGAACCATCATGCACTCGATGAAACAGTGAAAATGTTCTCGTGATATAAAAGGGTTCAACATGGTCAAAGGGCTGACCTGGAGGTGGTTGGAGGGCACGGGAGGAGGAATGGGCTGGCCTGGGTGGTGTACGGGAGATAGAGGGAGCAAATGGAGCAGCGAGGAGGGCCTCGAACGGCCTTAAGTAGTGAGGCCAGGTGCGCCGTAGGCGGAGCTCACGGCCATGGCCTGGGGCGTCGCCAGAGGCCATACGGGCACTTTGGGGCGTGTCTGGGGCGCTTGTGGTCGTGGTCCAGGCCGGGGGAAAAGGAGAGGGGGAGCGGGGTGAGCTCCTGGCGGGACCTGAGCTCGCGCGCCCACTGGCCGAGCCGGGCGGCGTCGGGCACGGGCAGCAGCGGGTGAGAGAGAGGGAGAGAGGAGGGGGCCAGCAGGGCTGTCGTTGTGCAGATGTCGAGGGCGTCGACTAGCGCGCTGGGGCGGCCCGAGGTGGTGGGGGAGCGCGGCGTCAACGGTCGGGTGCTCTGCCAGTCGCTCCAGAGCGCGCAAGTGGCCGACATCCGCGGCTTTTTCGCGCGCACTCGCGCGCCCACTTGTGTCTAGTGGCTGCAGGGGGAGTAAACAAAGTGGAAATTGCATTGGATGCCTTGGGGAGCCAGTAGAAAAGAGGAGGGTAGAGAGAGAGTGAAAATGCTACTGTCCAGAGAAGAAAAATGGGGTTTCACCCCCCTCAATCATTGCCCCTTGGGCTGGAAAGCTTGTGGGAGGTTAAGAGGGACTAGATTAGGGTGTGGGTGGAGTTTCAACTCATGGAGATTAGTGGAAGGGGCTGAAACATGGAGTTTTAAATTTTGTCAGAAGGTGTTTGATGGTAGTTTGGGAAAGAAATGCATTCCCCTTGCCATCATATTTAACAGGAGTGAGTGGAATCACATAAAAGTAGTGACCACCAATTTTGAGGTCAAGTGGAGAAAGTGGCCAATGCAACTTTTGAAAACCCTAGAAATCAATAGAAATGACTTTTCCAAGATTTAGTCATGCAAATCTATTCTCCTTGATGCACCACTTGGTGTAGTGTCATCATTTGCGGATTTGAACATGTCCACAAAAATTCAGATCAAAAGGACACACTAGGCAATGTAGAGTTGTTCAAATTTGGTTCTGGACAGAAAGGGTTTTGGAACACTTTGATCATGATATCCTTCTCTCCAACTTGTGCCATTTTTCCTAGATGCATTATTACACCATTTGAGCATGTGCACCAAGTTTGAGAGCATTTGGACATGTTTGGCAGTGCAAAGTTGTTCAAACTTGAGAAAGGACATAAATGGTTTTGAGAGGGTTTGGTGGGGCTATATTGTTCTCCATGACATGAGACTTTGTAGGATCCTCAAGTAGGTCATTTTGGACATGATAGAATTTTCCTGTATTTAATGGAGAATAGTTTCTTTGTAAACATTTCAAAAGCTTGAAATGTCCAGAAATAGTTTTTGAGGGATTTGACCAATAATTTGAACATGACCATGTGTTGAAACTCTTATATATGGACAATATATGTCCACTGAGCTTCCCTAAATTTTCTCAAATATTTTTGAAACATTAAAATAATTTTAACCTATTAAAGACCATTTCTGTCCTTAAGAAAAGCCTTGAAATAAAATAGGAAAATAATTTTTAAAATTATATTTTTGTGGTTTATGGGAGCCCTATACCTAATAGGTTTCAAATATACTTTTTGAAAGATTTTTCACACCCTTAATTAAGTACTTGTAGCTCAAGTCTCAATTCAGGGGTTTTTGGAAAAAACTAATTTAGAAAATACTTTTTGGCCAAAATATTTCTGAAAGAAATTATTTTTATGTCCTGCACACATGGCATGATCATTGGGCAAGGTTTTGGATCAAGGAGAAGGAGTATAAGAGTTGGAGGATTTATTTGATTTTTAGAGCACTTGCAACCAACACACAAAAATCAAATCAAGCAAAGACCAAAACACTCAAAAGTTTTTGTCAAACCACATTTTATCATGATTATCCTAGCTCCCATGTTTGTCACATACCACTGGCACGGGGTACCAACGGTGTGTCCGGTGCCCCATAAAAATGTTCTTGGCCGCCCTACCTGGCATGACCCCGTCCCGAGAGAGCGCAACAACAACTCTCCCATCACTAGTAATGTGGGCTCCAAGCTAGTATCGAATGCCCTTTCCCATATAAGGGTAGAGTGGTTGCGCATGTAAGGTTGGGACGGTCGACAAATCTTAAATCTAATCCGTCTCTGTAAACAACACTTTTATCAAGCCTCGGTACACTACTTCTCCAACTAGTAGTGACCTAGTTCATCATCATCTCCCAGGGGCATCAGTGGCATCCACTAGGGCTGTTTGCAAGTATGTCAAACCACACTTGTTTCTTTTCATGCATAGCCCGGACACCTTTTGCGTTGCCAACTACTATAGCATATATTTCTATAATCCATCAACACAACTCTAAACAAGGATAGATTCATGAATAATGCAAGTATCAACGGGTGTGCAACAGAGGCAAGCCCAGCAAGGTTGCCATTCAAGAACCATCATGCACTCGATGAAACAGTGAAAATGTTCTCGTGATATAAAAGGGTTCAACATGGTCAAAGGGCTGCTTGCCTGGTTCATCAGAGTCTTCAAATCTTCTGGTCCATCTCCGAGTATTTCGTCTACTTCGTCAACTAATGTCGGAAACAATCATAGTAAGCAACACAACAAGGCAGAAAATAAAAGTGCTCCAAAAATATTAATTTGACTTTTCTAGGACATCTCTGGTTATATGAAAAATAACCATAGTGGTTTCATTGGGATTGGGTCAGTGGATATTCCTGAACATTTCAATATGATGGAATCAAGGGATTTGTGGATTTGCAAGAAGTGTATAGAAATATATTTTTGAAAAATGAGCAAAGGCACCCATTTAACAAACCATGATTTTAGAAGCATCTAGGAGTTGGTTTCACTGGATTTGGAGTTCAAATGAATTTCCTATGAATTTGCAAAGTTGACAAATATGAAGAAATGGCTCATTATTTTGTGTGGGACAGAACGTATTAAGAAAAATGTTCATAAGCTAAGTTATGAACTTAGAAGCATCTAGGAATTTGAATCATGGCATCTGGATCAAAGATGATCTCTTTGTGATTTTCCAAAGTCCATCACAGAAATAGGGAAATGGGGTTTTGTGAAATATGTGTGAAAGAAAGTATTCTGGAAAAATGTACAAATAGCACCATGAGATAGGTCACAAATTTAGAAACTACTAGAAATTTTGAATCATCAAATTTGGAGTTATTTTGAATTGTTTATGGATTTTACAAATTGTATAGAAAAGAAAAAGGAAAAGGTTTTTACCCAAACGGGCTGGATCTGGGCGGCAACAGCGTGCTTTGGGCGAGGCTTAACGGTAGGGCGCTGCTGGGCCGGCCCAGCAGCTCGGCCGCGCGCGCTGAGGGGGGGGGGGTTGACGTCGAAGGCGGCTTCGCGGAGGCCCGCCTTCATGCCAGGGAGGCGGATTTCGCTGAAGCCGTTTCCACTTAAACGGCGGGGCCCGGCGCTCAGGCCATCTCCTACCTCCCGCTCGAACAGAGCAGAGGCAGGGGAGGCGAGGCCAAGCGGCGCCAGCACTCTCTCCGGCGGTACCGGCCACGTTCGGCGACGCCCAGCATGCCGACGGATTCAGGAGAGCGTGATGCACCCGCCGAGGTGCGCGACGACGGCTGGGGTGGCCGGATGCAAGCGGTGCATAGCCCATGGCGGACGGAGGCGACAGTTAGGTTGGGGCATGGCGCTGCAGCTGCGGAGACGACGAAATGAAGAGGGGGAGATATGCATGATGGTAGCGGAGATGTTCTTAGGCCATGAGGTGGAGAGGAGGGGCTCGGGTTGGCACGAATTTGGGCAGAGTCCGACGGCTCGGCTCCGGCCATGGAGGTGGTTGGAGGGCACGGGAGGAGGAATGGGCTGGCCTGGGTGGTGTACGGGAGATAGAGGGAGCAAATGGAGCAGCGAGGAGGGCCTGGAACGACCTTAAGTAGTGAGGCCAGGTGCGTCGTAGGCGGAGCTCACGGCCATGGCCTGGGGCGTCGCCAGAGGCCATACGGGACACTCTGGGGCGTGTATGGGGCGCTTGTGGTCGTGGTCCAAGCCGAGGGAAAATGAGAGGGGGAGCGGGGCGAGCTCCTGGCGGGACCCGAGCTCGTGTGCCCATTGGCTGAGCCGGGCGGCGTCGAGCACGGGCAGTAGGGGTGAGAGAGAGGGAGAGAGGAGGGGCCAGCAGGGCTGTCGTGGTGCGGACGTCGAGGGCATCGTCTGGCGCGCTGTGGCAGCCCGAGGTGGTGGGGGAGCGAGGTGTCAACGGTCGGGTGCTCTGCCAGGCGCTCCAGAGCGTGCAAGTGGCTGGCATCCGCGGCTTTTCCGCATGCACTCGCGCGTCCACTTGTGTCTAGTGGCTGCAGGGGGGAGTAAACAAAGTGGAAATGGCATTGGATGCCTCGGGGAGCCAGTAGAAGAGAGGAAGGGTAGAGAGAGAGAGAGTGAAAATGTTGCTGTCCAGAGAAGAAAAATGGGGTTTTACCCCCTCAATCATTGCCCCTTGGGCTGGAAAGCTTGTGGGAGGTTAAGAGGGACTAGATTAGGGTGTGGGTGGAGTTTCAACTCATGGAGATTAGTGGAAGGGGCTAAAACATGGAGTTTTAAAATTTGTCAGCAGGTGTTTGATGGTAGTTTCGGAAAGCAAATGCATTCTCCTTGCCATCATATTTAACAGGAGTGAGTGGCATCACATAAAAGTAGTGACCACCAATTTTGAGGTCAAGTGGAGAAAGTGGCCAATGCAACTTTTGTAAACCCTAGAAATCAATAGAAATGACTTTTCCAAGATTTAGTCATGCAAATCTATTCTCCTTGATGCACCACTTGGTGTAGTGTCATCATTTGAGGATTTGAACATGTCCACAAAAATTCAGATCAAAAGGACACACTTGGCAATGTAGAGTTGTTCAAATTTGGTTCTGGACAGAAAGGGTTTTAGAACACTTTGATCATGATATCCTTCTCTCCAACTTGTGCCATTTTGCCTAGATGCATTATTACACCATTTGAGAATGTGCACCAAGTTTGAGAGCATTTGGACATGTTTGGCAGTGCAAAGTTGTTCAAACTTGAGAAAGGACAGAAATGGTTTTGAGAGGGTTTGGTGGGGCTATATTGTTCTCCATGACATGAGACTTTGTAGGATCCTCAAGTAGGTCATTTTGTACATGATAGAATTTTCCTGTATTTAATGGAGAATATTTTCTTTGTAAACATTTCAAAAGCTTGAATGTCCAGAAATAGTTTTTGAGGGATTTGACCAATAATTTGAATATGACCATGTGCTGAAACTCTGATATATGGACAATATATGTCCATTGAGCTTCCCTAAATTTTCTCAAATATTTTTTAAAAATTAAAATAATTTTAACCTATTAAAGACCATTTCTGTCCTTAAGAAAAGCCTTTAAATAAAATAGGAAAATAATTTTTAAAATTATATTTTTGTGGTTTATGGGAGCCCTATACCTAATAGGTTTCAAATATACTTTTTGAAAGATTTTTCACACCTTTAATTAAGTACTTGTAGTTCAAGTCTCAATTCAGGGGTTTTTGGAAAAACCTAATTTAGAAAATAGTTTTTGGCCAAAATATTTTTGAAAGAAATTATTTTTATGTCCTGCACACATGGCATGATCATTGGGCAAGTTTTTGGATCAAGGAGAAGGAGTCTAAGAGTTGGAGGATTTATTTGATTTTTAGAGCACTTGCAACCAACACACAAAAATCAAATCAAGCAAAGACCAAAACACTCAAAAGTTTTTGTCAAACCACATTTTATCATGATTAATTAGCTTAAGTGTTGTGAAATGAAAATCAGGGTGTGACACACCATCGTGCCGCACGTAACTGCATCATGTGGCAACGCGCGCGGTGCAACCGCATGCATATGGGGCCCCCAACGTGATCGTGCGCACGCCCAACCGCTGGCAGAGCGCGCACGGAGGAACGCAAACAAAGCGCTCCGCGGTCGCCTCAATGACAAGCAACCGGTGGGTCTATTCTAATAACACCCCTTAAGACCTTATTCTAATAACACTTCCTCTTATTCTGATAACACGGCCGAGCGACCCGCGGTTACAGACTAATCCAGCAAAAATGCCCGCCTTATCCTCTCGTCACCCACCCAAAACATCTCTCTCTCCCCCACGGCCTCCCCCACGCCCCACACCCATGCCTGCTGCTGCACCACCACCTCCCCTGCTTCCTCCGCGCCGACGCTGCAACACCACCTCCCCTGCTTCCCCCACGCCACCGCCGCACCACCACGTCCCCCTGCTTCCACCGTGTCGTCGCCGGACCACCACCTTCCTCTACTTCCCCCTATCACCGCCACACCACCACCTCCCCTGCTTCCAAACGCCGCCTGTGCCCGGCCACCGCCCAACCCCACCCCGGCGTTCCTCTCCTATGGCGCTGCAACACCGCCCAGCACCCTGATCCGTACCTGCCTCTCCTTGCAAATCCTCCTCCCCATCCCGAGCTCTCGTCCTCCTAGCCAAGATCCATGGCCGTCGCAGCCCACCCCTTGGGCCTAGCCAATCCCCACTCCCCACCTTCCTTCTCTCCACCATGGTCTCGCCGCCATCAGCCCCAGGGCCGACCAACAACTCTGGCCATGCCCCTGCCAAGCAACCACTGGATCCACTCCGCCACCGATGCACATCTCCCCAACTCCCCTCCCCTAGCGTGCTCACCTCCCACCTCAGGGGTCACTGGATCGGGATCCAGGCCGGGGGCTCCCCCTAACTACGCAACACCGTCGGATCGGCCTCCCTACGCCCCTGAGATTCCAGATCGGGCCTCCCCCCAAGGAGTACACCATGCAGCTCGGGCAGCACGCTCGTGCGGTTCGGCCATCCCGCAATGGCCGTTGTCCTCGCGTGTGCGCCCTACTGGCCATGTCATGCGCCATTAGGACCGCGGCTGCCTCCAGTCGTCAGTGCGCTAGCTTCCCCGACGAACAGCCCATCTGGAAACGAGCTTCCCCTCCTCCCCTTGCAGCCCATACATCCAGACTTGCAGTGCGCTGGGCACGCGATGTGGTTTGGTGCGCCTAGCCATGCAGTTGACGGCTCCTGGTGAAGTCCACTACTTTTTTCGGTTCATGCGGTTCCAGTGCAATGCATCTCATGTCGGTCCGCTGTTGCTAATTGCTGCAAATCAGTTTAAGTTTCTTTCGCAGGAGGGAGGCGAAGAAGCAAACAAAGAGATGGAGAAATGCACTGCACACTCAGACTAAAAAATGTTGTTGATGATGGTTTGCTAGTTAATGAATCATGCCGTAAAATGTGTATTATGAAGTCCACTATTTGCACCAAGAAGTTCGGCTGAGCCCGTATCTCAGCTCACCGGTCGTCTCTCCTGCAGTTTGATTATGTAGCATAGCTTTTTGTTTAGCCAGTGTGCAGTTCGGGATACATAGCCGAGCTGTTCAACAGAAAAAAATGCAACTTCGAGGGTGGTTTGCTGGCTGTTGACTTTATTGTTTGCTCTAGCTGTTGACTTTATTGATTAATACGGAAGAAGACTAACAATGAAAAAAGAAGGAAAGAAGTGCACTGCAGCCCCTTAGTGGTTCACCTTGTATAAAAAAGAGAAAGAAATCCCCATAGAAAGTTTACTTTCTTTCTCGAATGCAATTTTTTTGTATGTGGGACGATTGGAAATAATAGTTCACTCCAATTTGTGTAGCAGCTCATTGCACCTATGTATAAAGTGCATCGTGTGTCTCAAAAATCAGTCGACTACATCAACACGTGCAGTGCGTTTGGTCCTCAGATGTGGTTCATTTTTCAGATTGATGCTGTTCACTTGCACCTAACATGAAAGTGTGAAAAATTTAGTGAAACAACAAGATGGTAATGCGGTTCACTTTGATATATGATGTGGTTCGCTTGCCCTAGTCTCCGTAGTCCACTCTTGTTAAAAAAATGTTGAAAAAAAGACAACAAAAACTCGTCTGAGAAAAAAAATTACGTTCCACAAAAGAAATCATGAAGTTTACTTGACCGTCTGATGCAGTGCGGTTTTCACTCTGAAGCAGTGCGGTCGGCCGTATGATGTTGTTCGCCCCGTAAGTGCAAAAAAATTATTACGAAGGCGGAAAAAAAGTAATGCGGTTCACTTCTTGATAGTGTTGTGGTTCATTTACACCCGATGTGAATTGCACTCTACTTTCTCGTCCTTGAAAAAAAATTACGTTTGAATAAAATAAACCATGCAGTTCTCTAACAAGTCTGATGCAGTGCAGTCTTTCATCCGATGCAGTGCAGTTTTCAGTTGGATGAAGTACCCACATCGATTTGGGTGTCGCGAAAAAACAAAGTGTCCGCATTTTGGTAAATTTAAAACTGCTCTTAAACCGTAACGAATTAGAAAGAGTGTTCTACATGAAAAAGTTGCAACTCGTCGATATCTTTCTAACGACATATCATTTGAATCATTTCGACAACCGATTTGTAAAAATTTCGCGAAAAACGGCCGCAGTCACTCATCGTCCATCGTATGATTTTTAAAATTAACTTAAAACCGTGAGGAATCTCAAAAACATTTCAACATATGAAAGTTGCGCCTCGTCCATAGCTCTTCAACGGGATATTACACGCCTCGTTTTGACAAACGGTTAAAAAACTGGAGCGAAAACAGTACCAAATATTTAATATTTTTTGAAAAAACAGAATTCTGCTAGTAAATTTGAAACTTCTCTTAAACTGTAACGAATTAGAGAAAACAATAGTTATGTAAAAGATGCGCCTCGATGATATTTATCCAACGGTGTATCATTTGCCTCATTCCGACGAGCGGTTTAGAAAAAAACGCGAAAAAACGCTCGCTGCCCCTATTCGTGGGCCGCAAACTGCTCTTAAACCGCGGGGAATCTCGAAAAGTGTTCAACATGACGAAGTTGTGCCTAATCCGTAGCTTTCCAACGGTATATTACACGCCTCGTTTCGATAAATGGTTAAAAAACTAGAGCGAAAACAGTACCGAAAAAACACTACGCGCAGTTTTTTCCAACGTGAAGTACACTAGCCTCTGTAATGCACTGCTCTTTCTAAAGAAAGTGCAGTGCCCTCGCGTTGAGCATGCAGTGCGGAAGTGTTATCAGAATAACTATTCTGATAATATTATCAGAATAGACGGGCTATATATATATATAGTGTTACTATTCATCACCCAGGGTGCAGAATAAGTTATTGTCCACCCGAGATAATATTATGATCATTTCATAATTAAATTATGCTTTTAATTTAAATAGTTACATTCCTATTGATTCACTACGTAAAATTTGGCATAAGAATATAAAAATATAGGTCATAAGACAAGAAAATTTACAGTTTATATGTATTTTACACTATGTTCTTACGTTTGTAATTTTACATAACATAAAATATTTTTTACAACAATTATATATTTTCTTACGGTCTCTTTTTACGTCAGAAAATAAGACAAAACTTACGGAACGTAAAATTATGGGGCATTGATGGTAAATTGAGAGGGGTGAAGAATAACTATTCTCACCCAGGGTGACGAATAGCGTGACCCTATATATATATAGCAGTTGAACACGCATGGAAAAGGTGTCCACAAGCCCAGCGCGCCGACGGACGTGAGCAGAGCGCGCTGCGACGCCTAATGGCGAGTAGAGCTTACCGAGGGACGTGAGCAGAGGCCGGCACAATGATAGGTGGCAAATAAGACGAACCGTGTGAGCGATGTCAGAGACATCAAGCACGAATCAAATTAGGGTTGCGTGTGCGATACGTGGCATATAGTTGATCCATCCGAGCTGTTTGTGATGGAATAAGCCGTGTGTGTTGCGGGCAAATTCTTGCTGGTATATAACCTTAAATTTAACCAAAAAGTGTTAATGCATGTTACAAAAATTGTATAGCTGGAAACTATGTTCAAATACGACTCCAATGATATAATCTTTGGCGACATGCATTCGTATTTTATTAGTTAAATCCTACTTATAAACCAGGATGGGGGTATAGTAGGTAATTAAATCGCAAACATTTTTTTGTATTAACCGTATGTGTACGTGTCCTTCATCCTCCTCTCGCACGTCTTGTCACCCGCTGCCGCAGACGGCTTACAGTGCAAGCTTGCACAGCGCGCGGGGGCGTTCTTTTCGCCAAATGGTGGCTCGAAGTGGTGCCAATGAATCGTCGGTGAGCCCGTTCCCACGCAACCTTGCAGGTTCCTGCGCAAGCTTCCCGCCCGACTCGGTGAAATCCCCCAAAATCCCAAAGCTTACCGTCCTGCTATATAAACCCTCACAGCCGGCGAGTCCCGCGTCGCATTTTTCCCTCCCTCCCTGTAGCTTATCTCATCTACTTCTCGCATAATTGCTAATGGCACCAGTCCTTCGTCGTCGCTCAGCCACTCTGCCATCATCAGAGGACAGCTCCAGTTGGGAGGCTACACCGCGACGGCAGCGCAGTTCCCAGCGTAGTGTAGTGCGTGTCGCATCCCTATTGGGTGTGCGCGGAACACCCACCACATGCTCTGCCGCCGCTGCCCGTCGGCCGCTGTTGTCGGCCGCCATTGCCACCACACCACCGTCGAAAGCCAGGGCCATCTCCTACTCCGCCGCCGCGGTCCGAAGGCGGGAGGTGGCCGTCATGGCCGCCACCCCATTGCCGGCCACCGTGGACATCACCCGCTCCGCCACCGTGGCCCGAAGGCGGGAGGTGGTGGTTGTGGCTGCCACCCCATCATCGGCCGCCGTGGCCGCCAGCCCACCATCGACCGCTGGGATCATCACCCACTCTGCCACTGTCGCCCGAAGGAGGGAGGCGGAGGTGGAGGCCCGCACGTGCGTCAACAACCTTGCGCGCTACATCGAGGTCCTACGGGAGGAGGAGGAGCGCCTCGTCGATCATGCAAAGAGCTTTACCGCAGCCGTGGCCACAGCACACGTCGACGCAGAGGAGAGGAATCAGGAGATCTATGAGCAGTCCGGTCGCTTCGAGAGGGATCGTCTAGAGCGGCAGTGGGCGTTCGAGCTGGCGAGCGTCGCTGAACGTGCAAGAGCTGCAGGAACCATATTTCATTTGTCCAGCTTGTCGGTAGGCTCCTCCTCCTCCTCTGGCTCTTACTGAGCGCGCTCAGCAGAGGAGAGGCTGCCGGAAGTAGCACAAAGCCCCTTCGTAGTAGTAGTATTTAGGGGCTATTTTGTTCATTCATCTGACTATAGATGTGTGGTGGAACTATACAACATACTTAAAATTAGCTAGTATATATAGTTGAACTAGCTATTTCAGTACGTGGTTGGCAACAATTGCGGAAATATTTGGTCGGTTCAGCTCTCGAGTTGAACGGTTTGTATAAATTAAGAACGACTGCTTAATCTATGAATGAAATCTATGCTTAATTACTGAATTTTAGTTGCAAAAATTAGATAGTGCTAGTGATTTTAGCTGCACATTTTGACAAATCGCAGTTTTACAAGGATTGACAAATGGCAATGTTACTAGATCAACAAATGTCAATCTTTCCAGTTTGACAAATGGCAACATACCCAATATGACAGATGCAAATCTTACCAAATTGTTTGTACGTGGTTGCACACGGGTCATCCAAAACAACCGTTTGCGTTGAAGGGATGCACAAATCCTGCGCTGTGAATTTTCCCTCGACTTAAGGGGCGAGACCATAGCTCTCACTTTGCATACGGGTGTTCTATCTAAAACATTTGCGATCAAGAGCTGTAGAAATCCTGCTCGGCACATTTTCTCTTGGCTTCCTGGGGAAGCTGTTGGTTTGGATACGGGTGTTCTAACTAAAACATTGGCGACGAAGAGCTGCACAAATCCTGCTAGGCACATTTTCCCTTGGCTTCCTGGGGAAGTTGTCGGTTTTGCATACGGGAGTTCTAACTAAAACGTTTGCGATGAGTGTTTTATATTTTAAAACCAAAGTAAACTGCGGCTTGGGCGCCATTAATGGAGAGGATGCGAGCAAGGCGGGCGGCCATGGAATTCAAAGGGCTCGCTTTGCAGTGAGCCCGTGCGGCGTACAGCTCGCATGCTTCCCGATGAGCCTCCGCATTGGAGTACAGCTCGCACGCCTCCCGTTTAGTCAAGCACTCAAGCACCTGTCCGCACGGCACCTCCTAGCCATTAAAAGAGTGAGGTGTGGCGTCACGTGAATGGTTAACAGAATGCACACAATTTATATGCACTGGAGCATGTGCATGTAGTTCAAATTTGAATTATGCACATAAAATGCCTAGAAAACCCAGTTAATGTATAAAAATGTCCAAACAAACCCGAAAAATTCCAAAATTAAATATGTTGACACTAGAAATTTTTTGAAAGCAATAAGAGGCAACGGATATCATTTCGTCCCCAAAGGTGGCACGTTCCCTACCGAAACCATCACGCTTGTTGTGAGAAGCTCTGGTTTGTGAGACACTTATACCCAAACCTGCCCCAAATGGGATAAAAAATTTACCACAACATGTTGATGCCGCTCAATGATAGAATGGCAAAATTTTCATGAATATCAGACGAGTTTTGGATTTACTAGAATTTAAAAACCAAGTATCTCAATGTTTGTGGCCGAGTGAAGGTGGCAGGTTGTTTGAAATTATTTCCCATTTCTTGTATGGGACCTAAGCATGCAACCAAGGAAACAGATTTGATTTTTCAACCAGTTTATATGCACTAGAGCGTGTGCATGTAGTTCAAATTTGAATTATGCACCTAAAATGCCTACAAAACAAAGTTAATGTATAAAAATGTCCAAACGAATCCCGAAAAATTCCAAAATTAAACACAACACTCATGTTATTCTATGTTGACACTAGAATTTTTTTGAAAGAAATAAGAGGCAACAGATATCGTTTCGTCCTCAAAGGTGGCACGTTCCCTACCGAAACCATCACGGTTGTTGTGAGAAGCTCTGGTTTGTGAGACGCTTATACCCAAACCTGCCCCAAATGGGACAAAAAATTTACCACGGCATGTTGATGCCGCTCCATGATAGCATGCCAAGTTTCATGAATTTTAGACAAGTTTTGTATTTACTAGAATAGAATTTAAAAACTAGGTATCTCAATGTTTGCGGCCGAGTGACGGTGGCAGGGTGTTTGAAATTCATTCCCATTTCTTGCATGATTTTTCAACCAGTTTATATGCAATGGAGCACATGCATGTAGTTCAAATTTGAATTATGCACTTGAAATGCCTACAAAACCAAGTTAATGTATAAAAATGTCCAAACGAACCCCGAAAAATTCAAAAATTAATCACAACACTCCTGTTGTTCTATGTTGACACTAGAAATTTTTTGAAAGCAGTAAGAGGCAATGGACATCGTTTCGTCCCCAAAGGTGGCACGTTCCCTACCGAAACCATCACGCTTGTTCTGAGAAGCTCTGGTTTTGTGAGACGCTTATACCCACACCTGCCCCAAATGGGACAAAAATTTTACCACGACATGTTGATTCCGCTCCATGATAGCATGCCAAGTTTCATGAATGTTAGACGAGTTTTGGATTTACTAGATTTAAAAACCAGGTATCTCAATGTTTGTGGCCGAGTGACGGTGGCAGGGTGTTTGAAATTCATTCCCATTTCTTGCATGGGACCTAAGCATGCAACCAAGGACACAGATTTGGTTTTTCAACCAGTTTATATGCACTGGAGCATGTGCTGTTGGGGAACACAGTAATTTCAAAATTTTCCTACGCACATGCAAGATCTATCATGGTGATGCATAGCAACGAGAGGGGAAGAGTGTTGTCCACGTACCATCGTAGACCGTAAGCGAAAGCGTTATGACAACGCGGTTGATGTAGTCGAACGTCTTCACGATCCGACCGATCCTAGAACCGAAGGTACGACACCTCCACGATCTGCACACGTTTAGCTCGGGGACGTCCCGCGAACTCTAGATCCAGCTGAGTGTCAAGGGAGAGTTTTGTCAGTACGACGGCATGATGATGGTGATGATGAAGCTACCGGAATAGGGCTTCGCATAAACGATATGACTGAGGTGGATTATGGTGGAGGGGGAGGGGGGCACCGCACACGGCTAAGACAATTGTCAACTTGTGTGTCTATGGGGTGCCCCCTTCCCCTTATATAAAGGGGTGGAGGAGGGGGAGGGGCCGGCCGCCTATGGCGCGCCCAAGGGAGTCCTCCTCCCACCGGGAGCAGGATTCTCCCCCCTTCCCTAGTTGGATTAGGAGAGGAAGGAAGGGGGAGAGAGGGGGAAAGGAAAGGCCCCCCCACCCAATTCGCATTGGGCTTGGGGGGGCGCCCCTCCAAGGCTCCCTTATCCTCTCTCCCACTATGGCCCAAGAAGGCCCATATACTTCCCGGGGGGTTCCGGTAACCTCCCGGTACTCCGGTATATTCGCGAACTCACCCGGACCCATTCCGATGTCCAAACATAGGCTTCCTATATATCGATCTTTATGTCTCGACAATTTCGAGACTCCTCGTCATGCTCGTGATCACATCCGGGACTCCGAACAACCTTCGGTACATCAAAACACATAAACTCATAATACCGATCGTCATCGAACGCCAAGCGTGCAGACCCTACGGGTTCGAGAACTATGTAGACATGACCGAGACTTATCTCCAGTCAATAACCAATAGCGGAACCTGGATGCTCATATTGGTTCCTACATATTCTACGAAGATCTTTATCGGTCAAACTGCATAACAACATACGTTGTTCCCTTTGTCATCAGTATGTTACCTGCCCGAGATTCGATCGTCGGTATCTCAATACCTAGTTCAATCTCGTTACCGGCAAGTATCTTTACTCGTTTCGTAATGCATCATCCCGTAACTAACTCATTAGTCACATTGCTTGCAAGGCTTATAGTGATGTGCATTACTGAGAGGGCCCAGAGATACCTCTCCGATACACAGAGTGACAAATCCTAATCTTGATCTATGCTAACTCAACAAACACCATCGGAGACACTGTAGAGCATCTTTATAGTCACCTAGTTACGTTGTGACGTTTGACAGAACACTAAGTGTTCCTCCGGTATTTGGGAGTTGCATAGTCTCATAGTCATAGGAACATGTATAAGTTATGGAGAAAGCAATAGCAGTAAACTAAACGATCATCATGCTAAGCTAACGGATGGGTCAAGTCAATCACATCATTCTCTAATGATGTGATCCCGTTCATCAAATGAGAACTCTTTGTCCATGGCTAGGAAACTTAACCATCTTTGATCCATGAGCTAGTCAAGTAGAGGCATACTAGTGAGACCCTATTTGTCTATGTATTCACACATGTACTAAGTTTCCGGTTAATACAATTCTAGCATGAATAATAAAAATGTATCATGATATAATCAAATATAAATAACAACTTTATTATTGCCTCTAGGGCATATTTCCTTCAGTCTCCCACTTGCACTAGAGTCAATAATCTAGTTCACATCGTCATGTGATTTCACACCAATAGTTCACATCTTTATGTGAGTAGTTCACATCTTCATGTGACTAATACCCAACGGGTTTACTAGAGTCAATAATCTAGTTCACATCGCTATGTGATTAACACCCAAAGAGTGATAATGTTTTGCTTGTGAGAGAAGTTTAGTCATCTAGTTTACGGGTCTACAACATTCAGATCCAATGTATTTTGCAAATTCCTATGTCTACAATACTCTGCACAGAGCTACTCTAGCTAATTGCTCCCACTTTCAATATGTATCTAGATCGAGACTTAGAGTCATCTAGATTGGTGTAAAAAGCTTGCATCGATGTAACTCTTTACGACGAACTCTTTTATCACCTCCATAACCAAGAAATATTTCCTTTGTCCTCTAAGGATAATTTTGACCGCTGTCCAGTGATCTACTCCTAGATCACTATTGTACTCTCTTGCCAAAATCATGCTAAGGTATACAATAGTTCTGGTACACAACATAGCATACTTTATAGAACCTATGAATGAGGCATAGGGAATGACTTTTCATCCTCTTTCTATTTTTTGCCGTGGTCGGGTTTTGAGTCTTTACTCAACTTCACACCTTGCAACACTAGCAAGACTCTTTCTTTGGCTGATCCATTTTGAACTCCTTCAAAATATTGTCAAGGTATGTACTCACTGAAAAAACTTATCAAGCGTCTTGATCTATATCTATAGATCTTGATGCTCAATATATAAGCAGCTTTACCGAGTTCTTTCTTTGAAAAACTCCTTTCAAACACTCCTTTATGCTTTCTAGAAAATTCTTCATCATTTTCGATCAACAATATGTCATACACATATACTTATTAGAAAGGTTGTAGTGCTCCCACTCACTTTCTTATAAATACAGGCTTCTCCAAAAGTCTGTATAAAACAATATGCTTTGATCAACTCATCAAAATGTATATTCCAACTCCGAGATGCTTGCATCAGTCCATAGATGGATCGCTGGAGCTTGCACACTTTGTTAGCACCTTTAGGATTGACAAAACTTTCTTGTTGTATCATATACAACTCTTATTCAAGAAATCCATTAAGGAATGTAGTTTTGACATCCATTTGCCAGATTTCATAAAATGTGGCAATTGCTAACATGATTCGGACAGACTTAAGCATCGCTACGAGTGAGAAAATCTCATCGTAGTCAACACCTTGAACTTGTCGAAAACCTTTTGCGACAATTCGAGCTTTGTAGATAGTAACACTACTATCATCGGAAAGTCAATCAAAGTCCATACTTTGTTCTCATACATGGATCCCATCTCAGATTTCACGGCCTTAGCCATTTCGCGGAATTTGGGCTCATCGTCGCTTCCCCATAGTTCGTAGGTTCGTCATGGTCAAGTAACATGACCTCCAGAACAGGATTACTGTACCACTCTGGTGCGGATCTTACTCTGGTTGACCTACGATGTTCGGTAGTAACTTGATCTGAAGTTTCATGACCATCATCATTAACTTCCTCACTGATTGGTGTAGGCATCACTGGAACTGATTTCAATGATGAGCTACTTTCCAATTCGGGAGAAGGTACAGTTACCTCATCAGGTTCTACTTTCCTCCCACTCACTTCTTTAGAGAGAAACTCCTTCTCTAGAAAGGATTCATTCTTAGCAACGAATATCTTGCCTTCAGATCTGTGATAGAAGGTGTACCCAACAGTCTCTTTTGGGTATCCTATGAAGACACATTTCTCCCATTTGGGTTCGAGCTTATCAGGTTGAAGCTTTTTCACATAAGCATCATAGCCCCAAACTTTAAGAAACAACTTGGGTTTCTTGCCAAACCACAGTTCATAAGGTGTCGTCTCAACGGATTTTGATGGTGCCCTATTTAACGTGAATGCAGCTGTCTCTAAATCATAACCCCAAAACGATAGCGGTAAATCAGTAAGAGACATCATAGATCGCACCATATCTAATAAAGAATGGTTATGACGTTTGGACACACCATTACATTGTGGTGTTCCAGGTGGCATGAGTTGCGGAACTATTCCGCATTATTTCGAATGAAAACCAAACTCGTAACTCAAATATTTGTTTTCGTGATCAGATCATAGAAACTTTATTTTCTTGTTATGATGATTTTCCACTTCACTCTAAAATTCTTTGAAATTTTCAAATGTTTCAGACTTATGTTTCATCAAGTAGATATACCCATATCTGCTCAAATCATCTGTGAAGGTCAGAAAATAACGATACCCGCCGCGAGCCTCAACACTCATTGGACAACACACATCAGTATGTATTATTTCCAACAAGTCTGTTGCTCGCTCCATTGTTCTGAAGAATGGAGTCTTAGTCATCTTGCCCATGAGGCATGGTTCACAAGCATCAAGTGATTCCAAAAGTCCATCAGCATGGAGTTTCTTCATGGGCTTTACACCAATATGACCTAAACGGCATTGCCACATATAAGTTGCACTATCATTATTAACTTTGCATATTTTGGCTTCAATATTATGAATATGTGTATCACTACGATCGGGATTCAATAAACCGTTGATATTGAGTGTATGACCATAGAAGGTTTTATTCATGTAAATAGAACAACAATTATTCTTTGACTTAAATGAATAACCGTATTTCAATAAACATGATCCAACCATATTCATGCTCAACGCAAACACCAAATAACTTTTATTTTAGGTTAAACACTAATCCCGAAGGTAAAGGGAGTGTGCGATGGTGATCTTATCAACCTTGGAATTACTTCCAACTCACATCATCACCTCGCCCTTAACTAGTCTCTGTTTATTTTGCAACTCCCGTTTCGAGTTACTACTCTTAGCAACTGAACCAGTATCAAATACTGAGGGGTTGCTATAAACACTAGTAAAGTACACATCAATAACATGTATATCAAATATACCATTGTTCACTTTGCCATCCTTCTTATCCGCCAAGTATCTAGGGCAGTTCCACTTCCCGTGACCATTTCCTTTGCAGTAGAAGCACTCAGTTTCAGGCTTGGGTCTAGCTTTGGGTTTTTCATGGGAGTGGAAACTTGCTTGCCATTCTTCTTGAAGTTCCATTTCTTTCCCTTGCCCTTTTACTTGAAACTAGTGGTCTTGTCAACCATCAACACTTGATGCTTTTCTTGATTTCTACCTTCGCTGATTTCAGCATCGCGAAGAGCTCGGAAATCGTTTTCATCATCCCTTACATATTATAGTTCATCACGAAGTTCTAGTAACTTGGTGATAGTGACTAGAGAACTCTGTCAATCACTACCTTATTTGAAAGATTAGCTCCCACTCGATTCAAGCGATTGTAGTACTCAGACATTCTGAGCACATGCTCACTATTTTTGAGCTATTCTCCTCCATCTTGTAGGCAAAGTACTTGTCAGAGGTCTCATACCTCTCGACTCGGGCATGAGTCTGAAATACCAATTTCAATTCTTGGAACATCTTATATGCTCTGTGGCATTCAAAACGTTTTTGAATTCCTGGTTCTAAGCCGTAAAGCATGGTGCACTAAACAATCAAGTAGTAATCATACCGAGCTTTGCCAAATGCTCATAACGTCTACATCTGCTCCTGCAATAGGTCTGTCACCTAGCGGTGCATCAAGGACATAATTCTTCTATGGAGCAATGAGGATAATTCTCAGATCGTGGAGCTAGTCCGCATCATTGCTACTAACATCTTTCAACATAGTTTTCTCTAGGAACATATCATAAATAAAACGAGGAAGCTATACGCAAGCAACTAATCTACAACATAGATATGCAAATACTATCAAGACTAAGTTAATGATAAATTTAAGTCCAATTAATCATATTACTTAAGAACTCCCACTGAGATAGACATATCTCTAATCATCTAAGTGATCACATGATCCATATCAACTAAACCATGTCCGATCATCACGTGAGATGGAGTAGCTTTCAATGGTGAACATCACTATGTTGATCATATCTACTATATGATTCACGCTCGACCTTTCGGTCTCAGTGTTCCGAGGCCATATCTGCATATGCTAGGCTCGTCAAGTTTAACCCGGGTATTCTGCGTGTGCAAAACTGGCTTGCACCCGTTGTTTCTGAACGTAGAGCTTATCACACCCGATCATCACGTGTTGTCTCGACACGACGAACTGTAGCAACGGTGCATACTCAGGGAGAACACTTATAACTTGAAATTTAGTGAGAGATCATCTTATAATGCTACCGCCGAAATAAGCAAAATAAGATGCATAAAGGATAAACATCACATGCAATCAATATAAGTGATATGATATGGCCATCATCATCTTGTGCCTTTGATCTCCATCTCCAAAGCACCGTCATGATCACCATCGTCACCGGCTTGATCTCCATCGAAGCATCGTTGTCGTCTCGCCAACTATTGCTTCTACGACTATTGCTACCTCTTTGTGATAAAGTAAAGCAATTACATGGAGATTGCATTTCATACAATAAAGCGACAACCATATGGCTCCTGCCAGTTGCCGATAACTCTGTCACAAAACATGATCATCTCATACAATAAAATTTAGCATCATGTCTTGACCATATCACATCACAACATGCCCTGCAAGAACAAGTTAGACGTCCTCTACTTTGTTGTTGCAAGTTTTACATGGCTGCTATGGTCTGAGAAAGAACTGTTCTTACTTACGCATCAAAAACCACAACGCGATATAGTGATTGCTTTTTGATCTTTAGAAAGAACCTTGTTCATTTAATCCGATTCAACTAAAGTTGGAGAAACTGACACCCACTAGCCACATGTGTGCGAAGCACGTCGGTAGAACCAGTCTCGCATAAGCGTACACGTAATGTCGGTCTGAGCCGCTTCATCCAACAATACCGCTGAATCAAGAATCAACTAGTGACAGCAAGCAATATGTATATACCCACTCCCACAACTCCTTTGTGTTCTACTTGTGCACATAACATCTACGCATAGACCTGGCTCTGATACCACTGTTGGGGAATGCAGTAATTTCAAAATTTTCCTACGCACACGCAAGATCTATCATGGTGATGCATAGCAACGAGAGGGGAAGAGTGTTGTCCACGTACCCTCGTAGACCGTAAGTGGAAGCGTTATGATAACGTGGTTGATGTAGTCGAACGTCTTCATGATTCGACTAATCCTAGCACTGAAGGTACGGCACCTCCGCGATTTGCACACGTTCAGCTCGGAGACATCCCACGAACTCTAGATCCAGCTGAGTGTCGAGGGAGAGTTTCGTCAGCACGACGGCGTGATGACGGTGATGATGAAGCTAATGGAACATGGCTTTACATAAGAACTGCAACGATATGACCGAGGTGGATTATGGTGGAGGGGGGGCACCACACACGGCTAATACAATTGTCAACTTGTGTGTCTATGGGGTGCCCCCTCCCCCGTACATAAAGGAGTGGAGGAGGGGGAGGGGCTGGCCCTCTATAGCGCGTCCAAGGGAGTCCTCCTCCCACCGGGAGTAGGATTCCCTCCTTCCCTAGTTGGATTAGGAGAGGAAGGAAGGGGGAGAGAGGGGGAAAGGAAAGGGGAGCCGCCCCCACCCAATTCGGATTGGGCTTGGGGGGCGCCCCCTCCTAGGCTCCCTTCTCCTCTCTCCCACTATGGCACAATAAGGCCCATATACTTCCTGGGGGGTTCCGGTAACCTCCTGGTACTCCAGTATATTCCCGAACTCACCCGGAACCATTCCGATGTCCAAACATAGGCTTCCAATATATCGATCTTTATGTCTCGACAATTTCGAGACTCCTCGTCATGCCCGTGATCACATCCGGGACTCCAAACAACCTTTAGTACATCAAAATACATAAACTCATAATATCGTTCGTCACCGAACGTTAAGCGTGCGGACCCTACGGGTTCGAGAACTATGTAGACATGACTGAGACTCATCTCCGGTCAATAACCAATAGTGGAACCTGGATGCTCATATTGGTTCCTACATATTCTATGAAGATCTTTATCGGTCAAACCGCATAACAACATACGTTGGTCCCTTTGTCATCGATATGTTACTTGCCCGAGATTCGATCGTCGGTATCTCAATACCTAGTTCAATCTCGTTACCGGCAAGTCTCTTTACTCGTTCCATAATGCATCATCCCGTAACTAACTCATTAGTCACATTGCTTGCAAGGCTTATAGTGATGTGCATTACCGAGAGGGCCCAGAGATACCTCTTCGATACACGGAGTGACAAATCCTAATCTTGATCTATGCTAACTCAACAAACACCATCGGAGACACCTGTAGAGCATCTTTATAGTCACCCAGTTACGTTGTGACGTTTGATAGCACACTAAGTGTTCCTCTGGTATTCGGGAGTTGCATAATCTCATAGTCATAGGAACATGTATAAGTTATGGAGAAAGCAATAGCAGTAAACTAAACGATCATCGTGCTAAGCTAACGGGTGAGTCAAGTCAATCACACCATTCTCTAATGATGTGATCCCGTCCATCAAATGGCAACTCTTTGTCCATGGCTAGGAAACTTAACCATGTTTGATCCACGAGCTAGTAAGTAGAGGCATATTAGTGACACTCTGTTTGTCTATGCATTCACACATGTACTAAGTTTCTGGTTAATACAATTCTAGAATGAATAATAAACATTTATCATGATATAAGGAAATATAAATAACAACTTTATTATTGCCTCTAGGGCATATTTCCTTCATGTGCATGTAGTTCAAATTTGAATTATGCACCTGAAATGCCTACAAAACAAAGTTAATGTATAAAAATGTCCAAACAAACCCCGAAAAAATTCAAAAATTGAACACAACACTCCTGGTGTTCTATGTTGACACTAGAAATTTTTTGAAAGCAATAAGAGGCAACGGATATCGTTTCGTCCCCAAAGGTGGCACGTTCCCTACCGAAACCATCACACTTGTTGTGAGAAGCTCTAGTTTGTGAGACACTTATACCCAAACCTGGCCCAAATGGGACAAATTTTTTACCACGGCATGTTGATGTCGCTCCATGATAGCATGCCAAGTTTCATGAATTTCAGACGAGTTTTGGATTGACTAGAATTTAAAAACCAAGTATCTCAATGTTTGCGGCCGAGTGACGGTGGTAGGGTGTTTGACATTCATTCCCATTTCTTGCATGGGACCTAAGCATGCAACCAAGGACACGAATTTCATTTTTCAACCAGTTTATATACACCGGAGCATGTGCATGTAGTTCAAATTTGAATTATGCACCTGAAATGCCTACAAAACCAAGTTAATGTATAAAAACATCCAAATGAACCCTGAATAATTCCAATTTTTTTGACAACACACCTATAGTTGCACGTTCACTGCAAAATAAAAGTTCTAGCAATTCAAACACCATCCTTTGCAGCTGTGACCCCATTACGTAATTCAAATCAAGACGAAAAATGAAGCAATTCAAACACCATCCTTTACAGTTTATTATCACCAACCGTGTGAGATGCAACACAAAATATCTTGGAGCACCGTTGGAGTGTCAAGCACACTAGCCCGCTCCTTGAAATATCATTTCACTGTTCAATTATCGCCGGTGAAAGACGGGGACGTGGACCCACGTCGTGAGGGCAACTTCGGCGGCCCACTCCGGTGAGAGCGCGGCCGCAACCGCCAGACAGGTGCTAACAAGCTTCGTGAGGGCGACCACAATCTGCGTCCGGGCAGCCAAGGCAGCCCAAACGGCCGATGTTGCTTCTCAGGCGGCGGCAACAGCATTTGCCTCAGGGATAGCAACTAGCAAGAGCGGCATGCCAGTTGTCCGTTCCGCAGCGGCGGCCTTATCCCTAATGGAGGCCGCCCACGACCATGTCGAGGCCATCCACGCCAAGCTCATGGCGATCACCGCACAAATCGAACGAAGCTTCTCTGACAACGGTCGGCAACCCACAACCGAAGAGTTGGCAATCGCGGAGAGAGTTCGAGCAGCCGTCCATTCCTGCGCGGCATACCTTGCCACGACGGAGCCCACCAAAGCCCAGATCCTGGCCGCCCACACCCAGCTCGTGGCGGCCTATTCCAAAGATATGGCGGACGCGGATGGTGAGATGCTTGCGGAGTATGGTGCACTTGATGCCATGGAGCCCCTTCCCTGGGAGACCATCGGGTACGAGCTGGACATGGAGGTGGCGGCGGAGATTGACGAGCACCAGCCGTAGTAGTACTCTTTGTTTTGCTTAATTATTAAGAGCACTAGTCTTTAATTTGTTAGAGTAATGTTTAGGTCAACTAGCTCTGTTTAATTGCTGAACTTGCTTGATTAAGAAGTGTGGGTCTGTTGTAGTCTCCTTTGTGTACCCAAATTATGCAATGACGTGGATGACCACTGTAACCAGGGAAATTCGAACCAAAATTTTTGACGTTCAAACTCATCACACACGGGTTAAGTTATCTGAATTATTTGTGATGTTCACATATCGTACACAGTTCTGAATAAGGGACCATGTCTGATGACACTTTGTACGCTAGTTTTTTTGCTAAAGCGATTCCAAATTTTCGCTTCTATGGAAATATCTACCTCCCCGCCCCTACCCTTACCAAAAGCCACATTTCCCCTGTTTCTGCCTTCCTTTCCAAGTTGAAACTTTCACTCCTTGCTTGCAGTGCCGCCTCCTCGCCGACGACCCTCCTTCACGCTGCTCGGCCTCGCCTATCTAGGCAGGTAATCCACACCCGACCCCATCCACCTCCTCCTTCCACATCCCACATGCCCCGACCGCCAGCGCGAGCACCTTCCACCCAAATCACCGACCCCTCCACCAAATAAGTGTTGCCCTAAGCCATGGTGCATGTAGTATAGCTCGGATCTCAAGGAGCATTTGGCAGCGGAGAAGCAAATCGCGACTACACGCACAGATGAGGTCGCAATGGCTGCCATTCGTGCCGACCCCCAGATCTTGGAGGAGCACCTTGCCATTTGCTAGCTACGCCGGTTAAGCATGCTCGGTTTACCCGTTGCGTGCGCTGCTCCTGCCTTTCCTTCACAAATTCTAGTGAATTGTGCCATCTAATTTTACCATGCAGTATGTTGCTCTAGTGTATATGTTCTATATGTCGTGCAGTGTGGTGCTCACTTATCAACTATTTTTTAATTAGTTGTCGTCTTCAGTTAACTGTTTGGTTCAACTCTGCAAATGTGATGTTCAATTCTTCAGGCAACAATTTTGTATTATCTTCGATGTGAGAAATAAATCAAATTTATCTTTACAAAATACATGAGAAACGAATACAATTGCTATATTTCCAAGTTGTCAAGCATGCTTGGTTTGGTTATACATTGTGCAATGTGGTGTTCAGTTAACGTTTGGTTCATTTGTGTTGTGGTGTTTAGTTAACTGTTTGGTTCAATTCTGCAATGCGATGTTCCATAGTTGTGGGTGCATTCTGTTATTGTAGACCATGTGAGGAATAAATTGAATTTCGCTGTAGTAAATACATGAGAAACAAAAACAATTACTATATTTCCAAGTTGTTAAGCATGCTTGGTTTGGTTAACTGTCTGATCTTCTATTAGGAGTATGTTATTTAGTGCAATGTGGTGCTCAGTTAATGTTTGGTTCATTAGTTGTGGTGTTTCGTGCTACCTCTTGAGCATGCGTTGGTTTTCCCTTGAAGAGGAAAGGGTGATGCAGCAAAGTAGCATAAGTATTTCCCTCAGTTTTTGAGAACCAAGGTATCAATCCAATAGGAGACTACACGCAAATCGCCTAGTACCTGCACAAACAAATAAGAACCTTGCAACCAACGCGATAAAGGGGTTGTCAATCCCTTCACGGCCACTTGCAAAAGTGAGATCTGATAAAGATAATAAGATAAATATTTTTGGTATTTTTGTGGTATAGATTGGAAAATAAAGATTGCAAAATAAATAGTAAACTAGAATTATAGATTGGAAACTTATATGATGTAAAGTAGACACGGTGACCATAGGTTTCACTAGTGGCTTCTCTCAAGATAGCATGTATTATGGTGGGTGAACAAATTACTGCCGAGCAATTGATAGAAAAGCGCATAGTTATGATGATATCTAAGGCAATGATCATGAATATAGGCATCACGTCCGTGTAAAGTAGACCGAAACGATTCAGCATCTACTACTATTACTCCACACATCGACCGCTATCCAGCATGCATCTAGAGTATTAAGTTCATAAGAACGGAGTAACGCATTAGGCAAGATGACATGATATAGAGGGATAAACTCAAGCAATATGATATAAACCCCATATTTTTATCCTCGATGGCAACAATACAATACGTGTCGTTTCCCTTTCTGTCACTAGGATCGAGCACCGCAAGATTGAACCCAAAGCTAAGCACTTCTCCCATTGCAAGAAAGATCAATCTAGTAGGCCAAACTAAACCGATATTTCGAAGAGACTTGCAAACATATCAAATCATGCATATAAGAATTCAGGGAAGAATCAAATATTGTTCATAGATAATCAAGTTCATAAACCCACAATTCATCGGATCTCGGCAAATACACCGCAAAAGAGTTGCATCGAATAGATCTCCAAGAAGATCGAGGAGAACTTTGTATTGAGATCGAAAGAGAGAGAAGAAGCCATCTAGCTAATAACTATGGACCCGAAGGTCTGTGGTAAACTACTCAAACATCATCGGAGAGGCCATGGCATCGATGTAGAAGCCCTCCGTGATCGAATCCCCCTCCGGCAGATCACCGGAAAAGGCCCCAAGATGGGATCTCATGGATACAGAAGGTTGCAGCGGTGGAAAAGGTGTTTCGTGGCTCTCCTCGAAGGTTTCAGGGTATGAGAGTATATATAGGCGAAAGAAGTAGGTTAGTGGAGCTGCGAGGGGCCCACGAGGGTGGGGGGCGCGCCCTCCTGCCTCATGGATTCCTCGCTGCTTCCTTGATGTCCACTCCAAGTCTCCTGGATTGCTTTTGTTCCAAAAACGATCCTCGTGAAGGTTTCATTCCGTTTGGATTCCGTTTGATATTTCTTTTCTGCGAAACACTGAAATAGGCAAAAAACAACAATTTACACTAGGCTTTCGATTAATAGGTTAGTCCCAAAAATAATATAAAAAGGTATATTAAAGCCCATTAAACATCCAAAACGGATAATATAATAGCATGGAACAATAAAAATTTATGGATACGTTGGAGACGTATCAAGCATCTCCAAGCTTAATTCCTACTTGTCCTCGAGTAGGTAAATGATAAAAACAGAATTTTTTATGTGGAATGCTCCCTAAAATAATTTTCATGTAATTCTCTTTATTGTGGCATGAATGTTCAGATCCAAAAGATTCAAGATAAAAGTTTAATATTGACATAAAATAGTAATATTTCAAGCATGCTAAGAAAGCAATTATGTCTTATCAAAATAACATAGCCAAAGAAAGCTTATCCCTACAAAATCATATAGTTTGGCCATGCTTCATTCTCATCACACAAAATGCTCCCATCATGCATAACCCCGATGACAAGCCGAGCAATTGGTTCATACTTTTTAACGCGCTTTAGCCTTTTCAACCCTTACGCAATACATGAGCGCAAGCCATGGATATAACACTATAGGTGGAATAGAATATGATGATGGGGGTTATGCGAGAAGACAAAAAAGGAGAAATTCTCACATTGACGCGACTAATCAACGGGCTATGGAGATGCCCATCAATTGATGTCAATGCGAGGAGTAGGGATAGCCATGCAACGGATGCACTAGAGCTATAAGTGTATGAAAGCTCATCAAAAGAAACTAAGTGGGTGTGCATCCAACTTGCTTGCTCATGAAGACCTAGGGAATTTTGAGGAAGCCCATCATTGGAATATACAAGCCAAGTTCTATAATGAAAAATTCCCACTAGTATATGAAAGTGACAAAATAAGAACATCTCTATCATGAAGATCATGGTGCTATTTTGAACCACAAGTGTGGATAGTAACATTGTCCCTTCTCTCTTTTTCTCTCATTTTTTGGGCTTCTTTGGCCTCTCTTTTTTATTTCATAGTCTCCATCCTTCTTTTCTCACAGGGACAATGCTCTAATAATGATGATCATCACACTTTTATTTACTCATAACTCAATGTTACAACTCGATACAAGAATGAAAATATGACTCTACGTGAATGCCTCCGGCGGTGTACTGGGATATGCGATGAATCAAGAGCGACATGTATGAAAGAATTATAAAAGTGGCTTTGCCACAAATACGATGTCAACTCCATGATCATGCAAAGAAATATGACAATGATGGAGCGTGTCATAATAAACTGAACGGTGGAAAGTTGCATGGCAATATATCTCGGAATGGCTATGGAAATGCCATAATAGGTAGGTATGGTGGCTATTTTGAGGAAGATATAAACAGGCTTATGTGTGATAGAGCGTATCGTATCACGGGGTTTGGATGCACCAGCGAAGTTTGCACCAACTCTCAAGGTGATAAAGGGCAATGCACGGTACCGTAGAGGCTAGCAAATTGCGGAAAGGTAAGAGTGCGTATGATCCATGGACTCACATTAGTCATAAGGAACTCATATACTTATTACAAAAGTTTATTAGCCCTCAAAGCAAAGTACTACTATGCATGCCCCTAGAGGGATAGATTGGTAGGAAAAGATCATCGCTCGTCCCCGACCGCCACTCATAAGGAAAGCACTCAAAGAACACCCCATGCTTCAAATTTGTCACACAATGTTTACCATACATGCATGCTACGGGACTTCCCAAATTTAACACACGTATTTCTCAATTTCACAATTGCCCAACTAGCATGACTCTAACATTACCACCTTTATATCTCAAAACATCTATCAAGTATCATAGTATTCAATGCACTCTATATGAAAGTTTTTATCATACCCATCTTGAATGCCTATCATATTATGACTAATTTGATAGCCAAAACAAATTACCATGATGTTCTAAAAGACTCTCAAAATAATATAAGTGAATCACGAGAGATCAATAATTTCTACAAAATAAAACCACCACCGTGCTCTAAAAAAATAAGTGAAGCACTAGAGCAAAATTATCTAGCTCAAAAGATATAAGTGAAGCACATAGAGTATTCTAATAAATTCTGATTCATGTGTGTCTCTCCAAAAAGGTGTGTACAACAAGGATGATTGTGGTAAACTAAAAAGAAAAGACTCAAATCATACAAGATGCTCCAAGAAAAACACATATCATGTGGTGAATAAATATAGCCTCAAGTAAAGTTACCGATAGACGAAGACGAAAGAGGGAATGCCTTCCGGGGCATCCCCAAGCTTAGGCGTTTGGTTGTCCTTGAATTTTACCTTGGGGTGCCTTGATCATCCCCAAGCTTAGGCTCTTGCCACTCCTTATTCCATAATCCATCAAATATTTACCCAAAAACTTGAAAACTTCGCAACACAAAACTCAACAGAAAATCTCATGAGCTCCGTTAGTATAAGAAAACAAACCACCACCTTAAGGTACTGTAATGAACTCATTCTTTATTTATATTGGTATTAAACCTACTGTATTCCAACTTCTCTATGGTTCATACCCCCCCCCCCCCGATACAAGCCATAGATTCATCAAAATAAGCAAACAACACACGAAAAACAGAATCTGTCAAAAACAGAACACTGTGTAGTAGTCTGTAGGTTTAGAATACTTCTGTAACTCCAAAAATCCTGAGAAATTAGGACGTCCTAAACAGTTTGTATATTGATCTACCGCAGTTGGGATTGGTATTTTATCGCTCTCTGGTAAAAAATTAAAATTATTCTCGTGAGCGCATACTTTCTGTTTTTTTCAGCAAGATCAAATAACAATCATCCAAGAAGATCCTAAAGGCTTTACTTGGCACAAACACTAATTAAAACATAAAAAACACAATCATAACAGAGGATATATGATTTATTGATTGCTAAACATGAATAAAAAGCAAGGAATAAAAATAAAATTGGGTTGCCTCCCAACAAGCGCTATCGTTTAACGCCCCTAGCTAGGCATAAAAACAAGAATAGATCTAGGCATTGTCATCTTTGGGATGCAATCCATAAGTGTCTCTTATAATAGATTCATAAGGTAATTTAATTTCCTTCCTAGGAAGGTGTTCCATGCCCCTCCTTAATGGAAATTGGAATCTAATATTTCCTTCTTTCATATTAATAATTGCACCAATCGTTCTAAGGAAAGGTCTACCAAGAATAATAGGACATGTAGGATTGCAATCTATATCAAGAACAATAAAATATATGGACACATAATTCTTATTTGCAATAATAAGAACATCATTAATCCTTCCCATAGGTTTCTTAATGGTGGAATCCGCAAGATGCAAATTTAAAGAACAATCATCAAATTCATGGAAACCTAGCACATCACACAAAGTTTTTGGAATCGTGGAAACACTAGCACCTAGATCACATAAAGCATAACATTCATGATTTTTGATCTTATTTTTAATAGTAGGGTCCCACTCATCATAAACTTTTCTAGGGACAGAAAATTCCAATTCAAGCTTTTCTTCATAGGATTGCATTAAAGCATCAACAATATGTTTGGTAAAAGCTTTATTTTGACTATAAGCATGAGGAGAATTTAACACGGATTGCAACAAGGAAATACAATCTATTAAAGAACAATTATCATAATTAAATTCCTTGAAATCCAAAATAGTGGGTTCATTGCTATGTAAAGTTTTGACCTCTTCAATCCCACTTTTACCAATTTTTGCATCAAGATCTAAAAACTCCAAATCATTTGGACGCCTTTTAACTAAAGTTGACTCATCTCCAGTCCCATCTTTATCAAGATTCATATTGGAAAACAAAGATTTAATAGGAGACACATCAATCACTTTTAGATCTTCATCATTATTATCATGAAAACTAGAAGAACACGCTTTCACAAAGCAATCTTTTTAGCACGCATCCTAGTGGTTCTTTCTTTGCACTCATCAATGGAAATTCTCATAGCTTTGAGAGACTCATTGATATCATTATTAGGTGGAATAGATCTAAGTTTCAAAGAATCAACATCAAGAGAAATTCTATCCACGTTCCTAGCCAACTCACCAATCTTAGGCAGTTTTTCTTCAAGCAAAGCATTGAAATTCTTTTGCGAAATCATAAATTCTTTAACACTAGTCTCGAAATCAGAGGGCATATTATTAAAATTTCCATAAGAGTTGTTGTAGTAATTACCATAATTATTAGAGGAGTTACTAGGGAATGACCTAGATTAAAGTTTCCTCTATACGCGTTGTTACCAAAATTGTTTCTACCAACAAAATTCACATCCATAGATTCATTATTATTCTCTATCAAAGTAGACAAAGGCATATCATTACGATCAGAAGAAACGCTCTTATTAGCAAACAATTTCATAAGTTCATCCATCTTTCCACTCAAGACATTAATCTCTTCTATCACATGAACCTTTTTACTAGTAGATCTTTCGGTGTGCCATTGAGAATAATTAACCATAATATTATCTAGGAGTTTAGTAGCTTCTCCTAAAGTGATTTTCATAAAAGTGCCTCCCGCAGCCGAATCTAAAAGATTTCTAGAAGCAAAATTCAATCTAGCATAATTTTTTGTATAATCATCCATAAATTCAAACCATGTGTAGGGAAATTATGTATCATTGATTTCATCCTCTCCCAAGCTTGTGCAACATGCTCTCGATCAAGTTGCTTAAAATTCATAATATCATTTCTAAGAGAGATGATCTTAGCGGGAGGAAAATACTTAGAGATAAAAGCATCTTTGCACTTATTCCATGAATCAATACTATTTTTAGGCAAAGAAGAGAACCAAGTTTTAGCACGATATCTAAGCGAAAGAGGAAATAGCTTCAATTTAACAATATCATTATCCACATCTTTCTTCTTTTGCATATCACACAAATCAACGAAGTTGTTTAGATGGGTAGTGACATCTTCACTAGGAAGGCCAGAAAATTGATCTTTCATGACAAGATTCAACAAAGCGGCATTAATTTCACAAGATTTAGAATCGGTAATAGGAGCAATCGGAGTGCTAATAAAATCATTATTGTTGGTATTGGAATAGTCACACAATTTAGTATTATCTTGAGCCATCGTGACAATCAATCAATCCAACAAACAAGCACAGAAGAAGCAAGCAAAAAGAGACGAACGAAAAAAAGGTGAATAAAATGGCAAAGGTGAAGTGGGGGAGAGGAAACGAGAGGCAAATGGCAAATATTGTAATGCGAGGGATAAGAGTTTGTGATGGGTACTTAGTATGTCTTGACTTGTGTGTAGATCTCCCCAGCAACGGCGCCACAAATCCTTCTTGCTACCTCTTGAGCATTCATTGGTTTTCCCTTGAAGAGGAAAGGGTGATGCAGCAAAGTAGCGTAAGTATTTCCCTCAGTTTTTGAGAACCAAGGTATCAATCCAGTAGGAGACTACACACAAATCTCCTAGTACCTGCACAAACAAATAAGAACATTGCAACCAACACGATAAAGGGGTTGTCAATCCCTTCACGGCCACATGCAAAAGTGAGATTTGATAAAGATAATAAGATAAATATTTTTGGTATTTTTGTGGTATAGATTGAAAATAAAGATTGCAAAAAAATAGTAAACTAGAATTGCAGATTGGAAACTTATATGATGTAAAGTAGACCCCGGGGCCATACGTTTCACTAGTGGCTTCTCTCAAGATAGCATGTTATAACGCCCGGATAATTAAGCTACAGTGATTCCCCGCTAATGATGCCACGTCACCACGGTTACTGTGGTAAACTCTCGATAGTTTAGAACCGAAACAAGTTCAAAATTTAAATAAAAGAAAACAATAAAAGTTTTCAAAAATTAAAACAAAAATGTTCGGTGGTTGCCAAATATTACAAAGATAATTATAATGAAACAAACACATTTTTATAAAATGCCTAAATAATTTAAAATGATTTAAAACAGAAGAGGAAATAAAGAAAAGGAAAACAGGAAACAAAACAAAAAAAAGAGAGAAAACCCCCTGGGCCGTGGCCCAACTGGGCCAACCCCCAGGCCCAGCCGGCCGGCCCGCTACCCCCCCTCCATAACCCCCACCAGGGGGGGAAAACCCTAAATCGGCCACCACTCATCCCCCCCACGACGCGCCCCCTTCTCCCCCGATCCAGATCGGATCGGGCTCGACGCCGCCGCCTCGCCCTCATCGCCGCCGAACGCCGTCGCCTCCCCTTCCCCGCCTGGACCTCGCCGGCGCCCTTCCCCACCGGCCTGCTCCCCCACGTCGACGTCGTCCCCGCTCGCCCCACTCGCTGCCTCGGCCTCCTCCTCGCCCCGTGCCGAGGCCGCCGTTCCAGCGCCGCGCCCCCGACCTCGTTGCTCGCCGCCCGGAGCCACCCCGCCGCCGCTGCCGTCCTCTTCATCACCGCACCCCGCCACGCTCGTCGTCGCCGTCTTCCTCCTCAAACCCCCGCTGCCACTTCCTACAGGCTCCCGGTGAGGCCCCCGGCCTCTTCCTCCCCCTCGTCCCCGTCGACGCGGTCGAGCTCCACCCGCGTGCGCGCGCCCGACCGCACGCCCGGCGACCTCTGGCCGCGCCCGCGCCACGTTCCCGACCGGCTAGTGCCCGCCGCGGCCCCGCGCTCTCTTGCACCCGCCCGCGCCGGCCACCGCTCGCATGGCCTCGCCCCCTCGCCCCGCATCGCCATCTCCGGCCTCCCCGTGACGCCCAGGCCGTGCCCGCTTGCCCCCCCCCCTCGCGCCGGCTGGCCATGGCCGCGCCCGTGGCCTCTTCCCCTACGCGTGGTCGGCGCGGCCCCGCCGCTCGCCGGAGCTGGCCGGCCCTTCCCATACGGGCGACCCGGTGGCCTCCGCCTGCGCCCCGGGTTCCCATACGGGTGCCCGCACGCTCACGGGGGCTTCGCCCCAGCAACCGCGCCCGCTAGCGCCCGAACCCATAGGCCCCCTGGGGCCACTGACATGGGGGCCCCAGCCCCAGAACGTTTTATTAAAAAAAAATTAAAATAAAATTAAATATAATTAATAAAAATAAAAATGATTTAATTAAATTATTAATTAATTAATTAATTAATTAAGAAATTAATTAAGTTAATTAATCCGGTTTAATTAATTTAATTAACTAGTTAAGTTTAATTAAACTGTAATTAGATTAACCTAAACCCTAATTAACCTAATTAGAGGATGACAGGTGGGTCCCCCCTGGACCCACATGTCAGGTTGACCAAGTCAACTCTGTTGACTCTGATGTCAGCATGACCATCATGCTGATGTTCATTAAATCATTTTCGAATTAATTAAATTATTATTAAATCTCAGAAATTATAAAATCTTTAGAAAATCATATCTTTTAATCCGTAACTCGGATGGAAAACTTTGTACATGAAAGTTGCTCAGAACGACGAGACGATTGATACGCAGCCCGTTTATCCACCACGCATTCCTAGCATAGCGAACACGCAACTTTCCCCCTCTGTTTCATCTGTCCGAAAACGCGAAACACCGGGGATACTTTCCCGGATGTTTCCCCCCTTCACCGTATCACCTCATACCGCGATAGGGCACCCTAGCACCGCACTTGTCATGTCATGCATCACTATGCATCTGTTTGCTTAAATATTTATTGTTTCTCCCCCTCTTCTCTCGCTAGACACCGGACCGGACGCCCGCTGGCTACCAGTACGACTACGGAGTTGACGATCCTCTCTCTTGCAGAGCAACCAGGCAAGCCCCCCCCTTTTTGATCACCAGATTTCGCCTACTCTTCTCTATACTGCTTGCATTAGAGTAGTGTAGCATGTTACTGCTTCCCGTTAATCCTATACTGATGCATAGCCTGTCTTGCTACTACTGTTGTTACCTTACCTGCAATCCTAATGCTTAGTTAGGATGCTAGTTTTCATCAGTGCCCTACATCCTTGTCCGTCTGCCATGCTATACTATCGGGCCGTGATCACTCGGGAGTTGATCACGGGTATATACTATATACTTTATACATGATACATGTGGTGACTAAAGACGGGTCGGCTTGAGGAGCACCCGCGAGTGGATCTTTGAGGCGGAGCGACAGGGCAGGTTCCGACCACCTAGGAGAGAGGTGGGCCTGGCCCTGGTCGACGTTCGCGGATACTTAACACGCTTAACGAGATCTGGATATTTAATCTGAGTTTGGCCATTTGGTCTATACGCACTAACCATCTACGCGGAGTAGTTATGGGTATCCCGGCGTCGTGGTATCAGCCGAAGCCTTCGTGACGTCAGCGACTGAGTGGCGCGCGCCGGATTGGAACGTAAAGCCTGCTCTTGTATTAAGGGGGCTAGTTCTGCTTCCGGCCGCGTACGCAACGTGCAGGTGTGCTAAGGGCGATGGGCCCAGACCCCTGTGCGCTTAGGTTTAGACCGGCGTGCTGACCTCTCTGTTGTGCCTAGGTGGGGCTGCGACGTGTTGATCTTCCGAGGCCGGGCATGACCCAGGAAAGTGTGTCCGGCCAAATGGGATCGAGCGTGTTGGGGTATGTGGTGCACCCCTGCAGGGAAGTTAATCTATTCGAATAGCCGTGATCTTCGGTAACAGGACGACTTGGAGTTGTACTTTGACCTTATGACAACTAGAACCGGATACTTAATAAAACACACCCTTCCAAGTGCCAGATACAACCGGTGGTCGCTCTCTCACAGGGCGACGAGGGGAGGATCATCGGTTAGGATTATGCTATACGATGCTACTTGGAGGATTTCAGTCTACTCTCTTCTACATGCTGCAAGACGGAGGCTGCCAGAAGCGTAGTCTTCGAAAGGACTAGCTATCCCCCCTTATTCCGACTTTCTGCAGTTCAGTCCACATATGATACCCTTATTCCATTTGATACCAATGCATACATATGTAGTATAGCTCCTTGCTTGCGAGTACTTTGGATGAGTACTCACGGTTGCTTTCTCCCTCTCTTCCCCCTATCCCTTCTACCTGGTTGTCGCAACCAGATGTTGGAGCCCAGGAGCCAGACGCCACCGTCGACGACGACTCCTACTACACCGGAGGTGCCTACTACTACGTGGTGCCCGCTGACGACAACCAGGAGTAGTTAGGAGGATCCCAGGCAGGAGGTCTGCGCCTCTTTCGATCTGTATCCCAGTTTGTGCTAGCCTTCTTAAGGCAAACTTGCTTAACTTATGTCTGTACTCAGATATTGTTGCTTCCGCTGACTCGTCTATGATCGAGCTCTTGTATTCGAGCCCTCGAGGCCCCTGGCTTGTAATATGATGCTTGTATGACTTATTTTTATTTGTAGAGTTGTGTTGTGATATCTTCCCGTGAGTCCCTGATCTTGATCGTACACGTTTGCGTGTATGATTAGTGTATGATTAAATCGGGGGCGTCACAAGTTGGTATCAGAGCCGACTGCCTGTAGGAACTCCCCTTCCACACTCCTTGGCCGAAGTCGAGTCTAGACATTGCAAAAACTTTTACTAACTTGGCTGTGTGCCTTACGGGCCCCCGTCGCCATCGGGTGGTACTAGGATCTTTTACTCCTCGACCTTTACTCTGGGACTCCGAACCCTCTTCTACTCGGGTTAAACGATTTTACTAACTCTAACACTAGGGTCCCGTGACCACGCTCACCCCAAAGTTGGATAAGCCCTAGTTATTCTTTAGAGTAGTACTTGAACATTATCCACATTGTCATTTGACTCCTGTGAAAACATCTTTGTTTTCAGATGGAACCCACGAGGCAGGTCGTGCGCCACACGACGGCCATTGGTGCCTCAGGATCACCTGTCGTGCTAGCTGAGATGATGACCTATCTGGGTTATCGCTGGCACCCTGAGTACACCGTCTATGAGGAGTATCAGGACTTCAACCAGGAGCAGTACCGTGCCATCGTCCACCTCTACTCTCGGGAGTATGACTCCACTACCGTGCTGCACACTGCTCATGGTGTTGGAGTGACTATCGATATGGCGGTCCACGATGCTGCTTATGCTGCTCTGACACGTCTCCGTGGAGAGTATCAGGAGTTGGATACCTCCCCCTTCAGGCACATTGCTATCGCATCCGATGTTGGTGCGGAGGGTTACTACACTGCTGCCTACTCCACTGTCACCCGAGAGCCCTTCTACCATCAGAACCTGGTTCTGCATGCTGATGGGCTGGATCGAGCTAACCGAGCTCTTCGCCACGAGTTGTACACCACTCGTCAGCACCTCTACCGTGCTCTGACGATGTTGCACCCCTTCGTCGGATCTGGGGAGCTGTCGCGTTCTGCGATCTACCCTGCCCGGACCGTGATGCCCCAGGGCGTCGGCTGGCCAGATGTGGGAGGCTACTCTCCTGCATTGGGTCCTCTCCTGCCACCTGCGCGTCGGGTTCCGCACCAGAGTATCCGTGGGCCCCAGGCTACTCGCGTAGAGGTCTTCCCTTCGCGTCACTACCAGCTGTCGGGCTACACCTACCTCCGCAGTACCGCATGGGACTGACGTAGACTTGCTTGTTAGTGTTAGCTGCATTCGCCGCGAGCCTGTGTGCCGCCTATGATGTCTTAGTCTATGTACCAGACTCTGTGTAACGAACTCCATGCATGATCTCTTTTGTAAGATATGCCGACTACTATGTAGTATCTATCGTGCTGCTTTCGTTGTGCATGTTTCATCATGAATGATTCTCGTCTTTGCACATTTCTCAATACTGAACTACCCCTGTTATATATTAGCAGGATGGTTAGACCAGGTGGTCGTGGTCGTGGTCGTGGTGGCAACGCCCCACCACCACCTGAGTACATGGCTGGGATGATGCAACAGTTTGAGCTGAATCGTCAGTTCATGGAGAATATTATGGCTCAGTTTCCTCGCCCCAATATGAACCAGCAGCCAACCCAAGTGACCCTGCAGGATTTCATGCGCCTGAACCCAACTGTGTACCGCAGCTCAACTCAGCCTCTGGATGCTGATGACTGGCTCCGTGACATCACCTATGAGATGGAGTCTGCTGATGTAGCCCCTGCCAGCTATGTCACCTTTACTTCCTTCTTCCTGAAAGGACCCGCAGCTCAATGGTGGGATAGCCACAGGCGTACTCTGCCAGCTGGAACAATCATCACCTGGCCAGACTTCCAAGCTGCCTTCCGTGCTCGCTTCATTCCTCAGGGAGTTATGGACCGGAAGAAGCGTGAGTTCCGCAACCTCACCCAAGGCAATAAAACTGTGGAAGCTTACCAGCGGGAGTTTCTTGACTTGTCCCGCTATGCTGAAGAAGACATCGCAACTGATGCACGCAGACAGGAGAAGTTCCGTGATGGCCTTCAAGCTGACATCAAGCTCGCACTTCTAGTGCACGACTTTGCTGATTTCGCCACTCTAGTGAACAAAGCCATCAACGTCGAAACTGGTCTGCAGGAATACCAGAGCTCTCACAAGCGCAGCCGTGACACGGGCTCATCTTCGGGCCCGTCCTCGCAGAAGCGCAAGATATGGATCCCCAACAGCATGTACCAGCCGGATGCACCTGCCCCAAGGCAGTCCTATGCTGCACCTCGTCTGCCTGCTCCTCCAACTAGGCAGACAAGACTTCCAGCTCCACCACCACAAGCTCCTGTTCCCACTCCCAATAATGGCCTCTGCTACAAGTGTGGTCAGCCAGGTCACCGTGCTAGGGATTGCAATCAAAACCAGAATCAACTGGCCCTCCCAGCAACTGGCCGTGGAAGCAACCAGCCTCGCAACAACAGTGCCAAGTCTTATGGTCGTGTTCATGCCAACCATGTTGATCTCAATGAAGTTCTAGACCAGCCTGCTACCGTGATGGGTACACTCCTCGTAAACTCAGTACCTGCATCTGTTTTATTCGATTCAGGGGCATCGCATTCATTCATGTCAGAAGATTTTGCATACAAGCATGACGTTAAATGTGAGGAGATGAACGCTTCGGTATTGGTAAAAACCCCCGTGGGACAATGTCAAACCTCACTGGTTGGCATCGATGTCCCCGTGGAAATCGATGGGCTGGAATGCCTCTCCCATTATCCTGAAGTCGTCTAACATCGACCTCATTCTGGGAATGGATTGGTTGAAAGCGCATACTGCTTCTATAGTTTGCGCCACTAAGGTCGTCCATCTGCTACACCCTTCTGACGAAATAATAGCTTACCAAGCTCATCTAGTTCAGAACGCCGAGGCACGTCTTTATGCCTTGAATGCGTTGAACGCTGCACCACTCGAGGGCATTGAAAACATTCCCGTCGTTCGTGAATTCCAAGATGTCTTCCCAGAAGAACTTCCAGGGATTCCTCCTGTTAGAGCTGTCGAATTCATCATCGACTTGAAACCCGGCACTACCCCTATAGCTAAACGACCCTACAAGATGCCGCCGCATGAACTCATTGAGCTTAAAGAGGAAATCGACAAATCTCTTGTCAAAGGTTTCATTCGCCCAAGTTGCTCTCCTTGGGGAGCACCTTCTCTCTTTGTTAAGAAGAAGGATGGGACAAACCGATTAGTCCAAGACTACCGTCCTATAAACCAAGCTACCATTCAGAATAAATATCCTCTTCCTCGAATCAATGATCTTTATGATCAACTGGCTGGCTCATCAGTGTTCTCCAAACTCGACTTGAGGTTGGGTTACCACCAGATCCGTGTTCGTGAAGAGGACATCCCAAAAACCGCCTTCGTGACTCGGTATGGGTCATACGAGTACACCGTCATGTCATTCGGTTTAACGAATGCTCCAGCCACCTTCTCTCGTCTGATGAATTATATATTCATGGATTACCTCGACAAGTTCGTCGTGGTTTATCTGGACGATATCCTTGTATTTTCCAAGAACGAGGAAGAACATGCTGGACATCTGCGTCTTGTGCTAGAGAAGCTTCGAGAACATCAACTGTATGCTAAGTATTCCAAGTGTGAATTCTGGCTCCCCGAAGTAACCTATCTTGGGCATGTCATCTCCAAGGATGGTATTGCCGTCAACCCTGAACGAGTTCAGGCTATACTCGATTGGACTCCTCCGAAGAATGTGAAGCAAGTCCGAAGTTTTCTCGGTCTCGCCAGCTATTGCCGTCGATTCGTCGAGAACTTCTCCAAGATTGCCAGGCCTCTGACTAATTTGTTGCATAAGGGTGTCAAGTTCGACTGGACAGACAAGTGTCAGGAAAGTTTCCAGGCGCTCAAAGACAAGTTGACTTCTGCCCCCGTACTTGCTCCACCTGATACTAAGAAGGACTTCGTCATTTACTGCGACGCTTCCCGTCAAGGATTAGGCTGTGTCCTAATGCAAGAGCGCAGAGTGATTGCTTATGCCTCTCGTCAACTGCGCCCTCACGAAGAAAACTACCCGGTTCACGACCTCGAGCTTGCTGCTGTCATTCATGCACTGAAGCAGTGGCGACATTACCTTCTCGGTAATCGTTGCGAGATCTTCACCGACCATCAAAGTCTGAAGTATCTGTTTACTCAGCCAGATTTGAACCTCCGTCAGCAAAGATGGATGGAGACTGTTGCAGACTTTGACGTGGATATATCATATACCCCCGGCAAGGCTAATGTAATGGCTGATGCCCTGAGCCGCAAGTCTTACTGCAACCACCTCCAGGTCCACAAAGTTCAGCCCTCGCTTACCGAAGAATTTAGAAGGCTGAACCTCCATATTGTTCCCCCGGGATCACTCGCTCCCCCTCCCGAAGGTTTCCCCAAACAGAACCTCCATGTTGTTTCCAAGGGTTCTCTCAATACCCTGGTTGCGAAACCAGATCTTGTGGACACCATCAAATGGATACAGAAGTGTGACGATGAAGTCCTCAAGATTAAGCGCGACCTCCAAAGAGGGAAGCCCTCATTCTTCACGATCGCCGACGATGGCGCCTTGTATTTCAAAGGCCGCTTAGTGGTACCATGTTCGAAGAAAAACCTGGATAAGACTAAAAGGGTTATGCAAGAAGCCCATGATACGCCTCTGTCCATCCATCCTGGTAGTACAAAGATGTACCAGGATATTCGTCAAAGATTCTGGTGGTCTAATATGAAGCAGGACATTGCTCGTTATGTTGCTGAGTGTGATGTTTGTCGCCGAATCAAAGCAGAGCATCAAAGGCCTGCTGGAACTCTGCAACCTATCTCTATTCCTGAATGGAAATGGGACCATGTTGAAATGGACTTCGTCACTGGATTTCCCAAATCGCAGAAAGGTAATGATGCTATTCTTGTCGTCATTGACCGGCTTTCCAAAGTTGCCCATTTCCTGGCGGTCAAAGAGACAATCACTGCTAGTTAGCTTGCTACTCTCTACATGGCCAGAATTGTTTCACTTCACGGTATCCCACTGGTTATCAGTTCAGACCGTGGCAGTTTATTCACTTCAAGATTCTGGGCAAGTTTTCAAGAAGCTATGGGGACTCACTTATCTTTCAGTACTGCGTTTCATCCGCAGTCACAAGGGCAAGTTGAACGTGTCAATCAAGTTCTCGAAGACATGCTTCGAGCTTGTGTAATCTCATTCGGCAAGAAATGGGAGGAATCTCTTCCATATGCCGAGTTCTCTTATAATAATAGCTATCAAGCTAGTCTGAAGATGTCCCCCTTCGAAGTGCTATATGGACGAAAGTGTCGAACCCCTCTGAACTGGTCAGAAACTGGGGAACGTCCACTCTTTGGTCCGGATATTATACAACAGGCCGAAGAACAAGTTCGCATTATTCGCGAGAATCTCAAGACTGCTCAGTCACGTCAGAAAAGTCAGTATGACCGTCATCACCAAGACATGGTCTATCAACCTGGCGAAAAGGCTTATCTTCGAGTTACACCAATGAAGGGTGCTCACCGCTTCGGGATCAAGGGCAAGCTAGCTCCTCGCTATATCGGTCCCTTCACTATTCTCGAAAGGCGTGGAAAGGTGGCATATCAACTGGAGCTTCCACCGAACCTTTCTCAGGTTCACGATGTGTTCCACGTGTCACAACTCCGCCGTTGCTTCAAGGATCCAATCCGAGCGGTGGATCATGAAGTGCTCGAATTGCAACAGGACCTCTCGTATAAAGAGCATCCGGTCCGCATTCTTGACCAAGCTGAACGCCGCACACGTCAGAAGGCGATCAAATTCCTCAAAGTCCAGTGGTCGAATCACTCTGAAGACGAAGCCACTTGGGAACGCGAGGATCGCCTGCGTGATGAATACCCCGCGTTGTTTCCTTCTACCTCCTAAATCTCGGGACGAGATTTCTTGTAGTGGGAGGAGTTTTGTAACGCCCGGATAATTAAGCTACAGTGATTCCCCGCTAATGATGCCACGTCACCACGGTTACTGTGGTAAACTCTCGATAGTTCAGAACCGAAACAAGTTCAAAATTTAAATAAAAGAAAACAATAAAAGTTTTCAAAAATTAAAACAAAAATGTTCGGTGGTTGCCAAATATTACAAAGATAATTATAATGAAACAAACACATTTTTATAAAATGCCTAAATAATTTAAAATGATTTAAAACAGAAGAGGAAATAAAGAAAAGGAAAACAGGAAACAAAAAAAAGAGAGAAACCCCTGGGCCGTGGCCCAACTGGGCCAACCCCCAGGCCCAGCCGGCCGGCCTCCTCTCTCTCCTTATCCCCACCACGTAACCCTAACCCACCCCCCACTCGTCCCACTCCCTCCCCCGATCCCCCTGGATCGGGATCGATCCCCTCTCTCCCCTCGTCTCCCCCAGCGCGCACCCGCACCGCCGCTCAGTGCCGTCGCCGGAGATCACCACGCCGGAGCCGCCCCGCCACCTCGCCATCCCTCGCGCCGCCGCACGCCCAGAGGCGAAGCGCCTCGTGCCCGACACCCCCTCACACGCCTCTCCTCCTCCTTCCCCGTTCTGGATCTGGGCGGCGCACCCGACGCCGCCGTCGATCCCCGTCGCCCCGCCGCCGTTCACCATCGCCACCGCCACCGCGCTCCCCGTCCTCCTCTGGACGCCGCCGTGCCGCTGCCATCGCCCCGCGCCACCCCGAGCCCCGACGACCGCGCCCCATCCGCTGCCGCTCGAGGGCCTCCTCGACTCGCCGGACCGCTCCGCCATCGCCGGAGCCCTACCCCGCCGGACTGCATCCCCTGTGCCGCGTCGTCTCCGCCCGCCTCCTCGCCCCCCCTGTTGCCCTTGACCCTACGGATCCACGGTGAGGCCCCCGGCCTCTCTTCCTCCCGGCTCCTCGCGTCGTCCCGCAGCCGTGCACGCGCACCACCGCGTCGGCCACACCGTCGCCCCTTGCCGTTCTTGGCCGTGCCCCGCCACGAGGTGCAGCAGCAGCTGCTGTGCTGCGACGGTGCGGCCACCACCACTGCAGCGCCCCGTCACCGGTGGCCTCGCCCCTATGCACCGCCTCCCGTCACCGCCTGCCCCCCTGCTGCTCCGGCCGGCGCCCCATGGCCCCGTGCCTCGCCACGCCTAGTCTCCGCCCTCTCCTCCTCCCACGGCAGTGCCACCGCGCCACTGGCCGCACCAGCGCCACCCCTCGCCTCCGCCCGCCGTGGCCCCGGCTGGCCGCGCCGGCGTGCCCCGCCGTAGGTGCCCTGGCGGCCTCGTCCCGCCCTGCGGGCGAGCGCCCGCTCGGGTGCGCCCGCACCCGGCGCCCGACGCCTGTGAACCCACGCCCGCTATGGCCCCTCTAGGCCACTGGCATGGGGGCCCCGCCTCCAGAACAAATAAAAAAAAACAACAAACAAAGGAATTAAAAAAAAATACCTAAATAAATAAATAATTAATTAATAAAAATAAAAATGATTTAATAAAATTAATTATTAATTAATTGAGAAATTAATTAAGTTAATTAATCCGGTTTAATTAATTTAATTAACTAGTTAAGTTTAGGTTAATTAAACCCTAATTAACCTAATTAGAGGATGACAGGTGGGTCCCCCCTGGACCCACATGTCAGGTTGACCAAGTCAACTCTGTTGACTGCTGATGTCAGCATGACATCATGCTGATGTCATTAAATCATTTTCGAATTAATTAAATAATTAATTAAATCTCAGAAATTAATAAAATCTTTAGAAAATCATATCTTTTAATCCGTAACTCGGATTAAAAACTTTGTACATGAAAGTTGCTCAGAACGACGAGACGAATTGATACGCAGCCCGTTTATCCGCCACGCATCCCTAGCATAAGCGAAACGCAACTTTCCCCCTCTGTTTCATCTGTCCGAAAACGCGAAACACCGGGGATACTTTCCGGATGTTTCCCCCCTTCACCGGTATCACCTCATACCGCGATAGGGCACCCCCTAGCACCGCTACTTGTCATGTCATGCATCACTATGCATATGCTTGCTTAAATATTTATTGTTTCTCCCCCCTCTTCTCTCGCTAGACACCGGGACCGACGCCGCTGCTACCCAGTACGACTACGGAGTTGACGATCCCTCTCTCTTGCCAGAGCAACCAGGCAAGCCCTCCCCCCTTTTGATCACCAGATTTCGCCTACTCTTCTCTATACTGCTTGCATTAGAGTAGTGTAGCATGTTACTGCTTCCCGTTAATCCTATACTGATGCATAGCCTGTCCTTGCTACTACTGTTGTTACCTTACCTGCAATCCTAATGCTTAGTTTAGGATGCTAGTTTTTCATCAGTGGCCCTACATCCTTGTCCGTCTGCCATGCTATACTATCGGGCCGTGATCACTCGGGAGTTGATCACGGGTATATACTATATACTTTATACATGATACATGTGGTGACTAAAGATGGGTCGGCTTGAGGAGCACCCGCGAGTGGAATTTTGAGGCGGAGCGACAGGGCAGGTTCCGACCACCTAGGAGAGAGGTGGGCCTGGCCCTGGCGGCGTTCGCAGATACTTAACACGTTTAACGAGATCTTGGTATTTGATCTGAGTTTGGCTACTGGCCTATACGCACTAACCATCTACGCGGGGACAGTTATGGGTACTCGACGTTGTGGTATCAGCCGAAGCCTTCGTGACGTCAGCGACTGAGTGGCGCGCGCCGGATTGGAACGTAAGCCTGCTCTTGTATTAAGGGGGCTAGTTCTGCTTCCCGCCGCGTACGCAACGTGCAGGTGTGCTAAGGGCGATGGGCCCAGACCCCTGTGCGCTTAGGTTTAGACCGGCGTGCTGACCTCTCTGTTGGTCTAGGTGGGGCTGCGACGTGTTGATCTTCCGAGGCCGGGCATGACCCAGGAAAGTGTGTCCGGCCAAATGGGATCGAGCGTGTTGGGGTATGTGGTGCACCCCTGCAGGGAAGTTAATCTATTCGAATAGCCGTGATCTTCGGTAACAGGACGACTTGGAGTTGTACTTTGACCTTATGACAACTAGAACTGGATACTTAATAAAACACACCCTTCCAAGTGCCAGATACAACCGGTGGTCGCTCTCTCACAGGGCGACGAGGGGAGGATCATCGGTTAGGATTATGCTATACGATGCTACTTGGAGGACTTCAGTCTACTCTCTTCTACATGCTGCAAGACGGAGGCTGCCAGAAGCGTAGTCTTCGAAAGGACTAGCTATCCCCCCTTATTCCGGCTTTCTGCAGTTCAGTCCACATATGATACCCTTATTCCATTTGATACCAATGCATACATATGTAGTATAGCTCCTTGCTTGCGAGTACTTTGGATGAGTACTCACGGTTGCTTTCTCCCTCTTTTCCCCCTATCCCTTCTACCTGGTTGTCGCAACCAGATGTTGGAGCCCAGGAGCCAGACGCCACCTTCGACGACGACTCCTACTACACCGGAGGTGCCTACTACTACGTGATGCCCGCTGACGACGACCAGGAGTAGTGAGGAGGATCCCAGGCAGGAGGCCTGCGCCTCTTTCGATCTGTATCCCAGTTTGTGCTAGCCTTCTTAAGGCAAACTTGCTTAACTTATGTCTGTACTCAGATATTGTTGCTTCCGCTGACTCGTCTATGATCGAGCTCTTGTATTCGAGCCCTCGAGGCCCCTGGCTTGTAATATGATGCTTGTATGACTTATTTTTATTTGTAGAGTTGTGTTGTGATATCTTCCCGTGAGTCCCTGATCTTGATCGTACACGTTTGCGTGTATGATTAGTGTACGATTAAATCGGGGGCGTCACACATGTATTACGGTGGGTGAACAAATTACTACCGAGCAATTGATAGAAAAGCGCATAGTTATGATGATATCTAAGGCAATGATCATGAATATAGGCATCACGTCCGTGTCAAGTAGACCGAAACGATTCTGCATCTACTACTATTACTCCACACATCGACCGCTATCCAGCATGCATCTAGAGTATTAAGTTCATAAGAACAGAGTAACGCATTAGGCAAGATGACATGATGTAGAGGGATAAACTCAAGCAATATGATATAAACCCCATCTTTTTATCCTCAATGGCAACAATACAATACGTGTCGTTTCCCTTTCTGTCACTGGGATCGAGCTCCGCAAGATTGAACCCAAAGCTAAGCACTTCTCTCATTGCAAGAAAGATCAATCTAGTAGGCCAAACTAAACTGATAATTCAAAAGACTTGCAAACATATCAAATCATGCATATAAGAATTCAGAGAAGAATCAAATATTGTTCATAGATAATCAAGTTCATAAACCCACAATTCATCGGATCTCGACAAACACACCACAAAAGAGTTACATCGAATAGATCTCCAAGAATATCGAGGAGAACTTTGTATTGAGATCCAAAAAGAGAGAAGAAGCCATCTAGCTAATAATTATGGACCCGGAGGTCTGTGGTAAACTACTCACACATCATCGGAGAGGCTATGGTGTTGATGTAGAAGCCCTCCGTGATCGAATCCCCCTCCGGCAGATCGCCGGAAAAGGCCCCAAGATGGGATCTCACGGGTACAAAAGGTTGCAGCGGTGGAAAAGGTGTTTCCTGGCTCTCCCTGAAGGTTTCAGGGTATGAGAGTATATATAGGCGAAAGAAGTAGGTCGGTGGAGCAGCGAAGGGCCCACGAGGGTAGGGGGCCCTTGGGGCGTGCCCTCCTGCCTCGTGGCTTCCTCACTGCTTCCTTGATGTCCACTCCAAGTCTCTTGGATTGGGTTTGTTCCAAAAACAATCACCGCGAAGGTTTCATCCCGTTTGGATTCCGTTTGATATTCCTTTTCCGTGAAACACTGAAATAGGCAAAAAAACAGCAATTTGCACTGGGCTTTCGGTTAATAGGTTAGTCCCAAAAATAATATAAAAAGGTATATTAAAGCCCATTAAACATCCAAAATAGATAATATAATAGCATGGAACAATCAAAAATTATAGATACATTGGAGACGTATCATTTAGTTAACTACTTGGTTCAATTCTGCAATGCGATGTCCAATTGTCGTGGGTAGAATTTTGTATTGTTGTGCATGTGAGGAATAAATCGAATTTGGCTGCACTTAATACATGAGAAACATATACAAGTGCTATATTTCCTAGTTCTTAATCATGCTTGGTTTGGATAAATGGGTTTTCCATGTGGCTTGAATTAATCTGATGAATCTGCAATATGCTTATTTTTCATCAACATATTTTACTGATAGCATGCGAACCCTTACTTGACCTGACTAACTACCTTATATGTGTTGCAGGGAAACAATGGTAAGCACTGAGGTTTACAATCGAGGTTAGCACGTGCATGGTCCGTTGTCTAATAGCACATTATCGTGCAATTGCAGGAACCATTCTAATATTTAGGTTTTTAACAATTTGGTCTTGCACATGTAGGTCCTGCTGTCAGAGGTTTTGACCCAATGTTCGACCATTTTTGCATATGGGGAAATGAGTTGTCCATGAATATCAGTCAAGTCAAGAAACTCAGAAAGATTGTTAGGATAAAGAAATTAGCGACAAAAAATAACAAGATCTTTGTCCGCACAATGAAGAAGACATCAGTTTACTACATGATGGTACTAACTATTACACCTTGCCTTTTTTACTCCTTTGCCCCATTTCTAATATAGAGAAGATAATTATGAACATCCTTGTTTTTAGGCCTTTCCAAAGTAGTTCACTAATGATTAGCTCTCAAACCACATGTATGGTCAGGAGGCGAGGAAGGTATTCATAAAACACCCGTGATTCAATATTGAAGTTTTCGTGAAGAGGACGTAGGATGGACGGTCAATCATCCACAGGCACTGGCGTAAAGTTACAAAGACCTTCAACATCAATGAAGGCTCAATATTCGCCTTCTACTTCAGCAGTTTTCCATATGAGATACATCTGCCTATGTACCGTCTATGATGCTAATTTCCAAAGTTTATAGATGTTGCATGTGAAACTTGGTGCTGGTGTAGTTGTGTAATGGGGTAGCTGAGTGCTGAAGCTATATGATGTTGTACTCGGATGTATTTCAATTATGAAAATGAAATATATTATGTGCTTAATATGAAATGTCAATTAGATTAATAAATGGATTATTAATAATCGGATAATTAGCCTGCTAATTGGGTTTTTCTATTGCAAATGGTTATTGAGAAAACACCGTGTGTGATGCATTCAATAACGCACACAATTTTTGGGAATAAACTGTGTTGGATTAATGAACAATCACACATGACCTTCTCTTGAAAACTGTTTGCATTAGGCCACCTTGCGCAAACGTTTACAACATAAAAACTGTGTGTGATGGACAGCCTTTGCCACACAGTTTCTTCTGCGCACCATGTGTGATGCATTCAATGACGCAAATGATAAAATTGTTAATATCATGTGCAATGGCAACGCTATCACAAACGATTTAATGGGAAAAATTGTGTGTGATGTACCTGTGAACGAAAACATTTTCCTTGGAGCGAATGTGTGGGATGTACATATGAACGGAAACATTTAGCGGGGACTGACAGTGTGGGATGTACTTGCGACCGAAAACAATTTCGCCTGTATAATTGTATTTTTAGCTCTACTGTATGTATTTTTGTATTTGAGCGCTCGTCGGTCGCACACGAACTCATTTTGCCGAGCGTGTGTGCCAGGAGGGCATATCCCCGACGGTTTCTGGGTCGTGTGGGAAGGACCCCCTATCGCCATCACTATCTCTTTCTGTTCTTTTATTTACTTTATTTTTTCTTTTCTTTTTAAGTTAAAATATTGTTCAGAATTTTAACAAAATCTTGTTGTCAAAATTTGTTCATGTTTTTGAATTAATGTTCACATTGCCAAAATTTTGTTCACAATTTCAAAAAATATTCATGTTTTCAGATTTTTTGTTACAATTCAAAAAGATGTTCAAAATTCCAAATTTTGTTCACATTTTCAAAATTTTGTTCTCAATTCACAAACATGTTTGGAATTTCGAAATTTTTTCATTGCTTTAAAAAATGTTTTTGGACTTTTGTTCATGTTCTAAAAAATGTTCGAAATTTATAATTTTGTTCACATTTTGAAAAATTGTTCGCATTGTTAAAAAAATGTTCAGAATTTCCAATGAAAATCATGTAGAAAAATGCTTGGAGTTCCAAAATTTTGTTCGCATTTTAAAAAAATGTTCACATTTTCAAAAAATTGTTCTCACTTTTAAATTTTGTTTGTTTTCTGAAAAAAGTTTACAATTGTAGATTTTCTTTATTTTTCTAAAAAATGTTCTGAATTTATAAATTTGTTCATCTTTTCAAAAAGTTTGGAGGTGCACATTTCATGCTCTTTTCGAAATTTGTTCAAAATTTCAATTTTCTGTTCTCATTTTTTGAAATTTTCTGTTACAAATTTGTTTGTAATTTTGAAAAATGTTCTCATTTGCAATTTTTGGATTTTCTAGCAAACATTAAGTTTTATCGATCTCATTGTTGTTTCTTTTACTGTTCTGCTGCAAATTTAGCACCAGAGCTAGTTGGCCGCAATGGATAACAAATCACGTGCTAGGACGCGAGGTCATCGGTTCGAATCCCATACCCGCGTATTCCTTTTTCGCATTTTTTCGTCTCACGAATGCCAAATGGGCCGGTCCTGGTTCGGCACGCTTGTGTGAAACGTCGACATTTCGATGCAGTTAGCATCACATAGGAGCTCTCAGTGAGGCAAGCCGCGCCCCCGCCCACGCTCGCACAGCCCCACGTGCTCCAAAAAAACAAGAACGAGGCCAGTGCCCCACGCCTGATCCCCTCGCCGCTTGGATCCCTCTCTCTCGTTGACTTCTCTGTCTCTATGGCGCCTGGACCCCACCTTTCTTTCTTCTCCCTCACGAACAGAGAACATAACAGAGGATACTACACGTACAGATACACGACGCTGACTATGATTCAAGTTCATGGAAATCCTATCTCCAGTCAACCCCACGCCCAAGGAAGATGTCCTATAAATAGCCACGACCCTCCTCGACCGATTCTCCCAAACCCCAACACCCAAGACCACCTCTAGTTGACGCCCTCGCCATTCCAATCTCGCCCCAGAAGCTATAGTTCATCGCCGGATTTTGACGCCGGTGAGCAACCCCGAGCCTTCTTCTTTTGTGTTCCGATTTCCCTCGATCTCTACCATCGTTTTCACAAGGTCTTACATTCCCTATCCATCTACAGAGGCCGCCCCGACCTCGTCGTCTTCACTAGAGCACCGGGAGCACAGAGCTTCATCATCTCATCCCATCGTCGTCCGTCATCGCCAACCAACCCCGACTCCACCACCGGACGAGCCACTCTCCGTCGCATCTCCCCGACACCTCCGCCGCCACTCACGATCGCCGGAGCCGTCGCCACCGCCACACCCGATAGCCCCAAGTCCTCGTTCTTCTCTTCTCTGTAAGTACAAGCAAGCTGTTATTTCGGTTAAAAACATTCAGTTTTTTTACTTTAGATCATTAGATCGGTTTTAATTACCTTTTTTAGCGGTTTAGTACGGTTCGGATCAAACTAGCCGACCAGTTATATTCTATAAAAAAATGCACATGTACGTTTGGTTAAGTTTCACCCGAGCGGTTGATAGTTTCAGATCGTCCATCCCGTTTAGGCCCAACAGCTCCCGTACGTTTTTTTTTTCAAATTCTATACCAATTTTTCTTTTAGCGTATCTTTTAATCTATAGATCCGATTTAATTGATTATTTGTCCTATAGTTTCATAAAAATTCCCTATATCCAGAGAACAAAATGAAAAATATTTTTGAAAGTTTTAAATTTCGAATTCAAACAGATCTGAATTCAAACTTCGTTAGGCCATAACTTGAGTTTCGTAACTCCGTTTTGAGTGATTCTTTTTGTAAATCGAAGCTTGTGACGTGTACATTCTGTTAAAACCAAAATCATATATTTTTACTACTATTAAAAAAGCGTTCTGTACAGAAGCTTTATTTGGTTGTTTTTGGAGTTTCTCAAAGTTTTTTTTTCATTTTCTTCTTGATTCTTTGCTTGATTGCTTATGTGTGTCAATGTTTGCTTCGTTAGATCATCCGGAGTGTGAAGCTTGCTATTACGAATCCCTAGAGTTTAACGATCATCAACAAGGCAAGTTACACTTTGATCATACTTTTCTATACCTAGTTTTTACTATGCATTAGTTCACCCCTACAAATTTGCATGAGTAGGATTGGAAAATTGAGGCATTGCTATGTAGTTCATGAGGTAGGAACCTATGATCCTTGAAACACCCCGAGAATATTCATTATGTCATATATTGCTTAGCCATGTTCGTAGACGGGGATTGGTGTGTGAGAATCATGCAAGTTACTAGAGAAATAATAACTAAGGGTAACTTGAGGTGGCTTGTGATCATCCTACAGAATGCCACCCAGGCTCAAAGGGATCATACGATATTTCATGCCTAGAAACTTCCGTGTGCAGCCACAAGCCAATATGGGGGTAGGCTAGCAGATGTAGGGGAAACTAGGTGTACCGGCCTATCCAGGGTTAAGGGGAACACATTTAGAAACACTATGTCTCAATATTCCGATCATGGATGTGGTCGAGTCTTGTGGGGAAAAGTGCGCAAACCTCTGCAGAGTGTGCAAACTAATCATGATTAGTCGTGTCCCCGGTTACAGACAAATTTCAGTATCTAGAAGTGATTTATTTGTTGATCTCATCACTTTATTTAATTAATGTATTGGGTTATTAATAATTTGGGATTTTGGGATTGAGTTGGAGGAACCTTCTCAACAATGGCATAAACTTGGTAGTAAAATAAAATTTTATTCCTTTGTTGTTGGGAAAAAATAGCTTTATGCAAAATTAATCTTAGAGCCTCCACCAGCCAAATTTTTGCATATAGAGATAGTTTTTTTCATCATTGCTCTATAGTGTGACTTTGCGAGCATATTCCATGTGCTGACCTACACGGCTGCAATGTCTCATGTTGCAGAGTTTTCCGACGAGAGTAAGGTGCGATAGGTCGTTGTTCTGCACTCAGTTTTGCCGTGGAGTTGGATGGACTCATTTATCTTTGAAGCTTCCACAATTATTTTATTTAGATGGCCTTCAGGCATATTTATGTAATAAATACTCCTTTGAGGACCTCAATGTAATAAAGCGTGTGACTGAACTCTGTTATAATTCCTCGAGTACTATGTGTGTCAGCATACCGATCCAGGGATGACACTTAAGCACACAGACTCTGGTCCATTGGGATCAGATCGCTACATTTCACAATATTTATAAAAGTGGATTTGGAGAGGTCATGACTTTATTTAATGATCAATCCACTATTTGGAAGAGGTTTCAATTGATTACGACAACAAAGTTGCTATCTATGATGATTATTGTGATGACATGTATGCTATAAAGAATAATGATAACCATGAAACTTTTCATCATGATTTTAATGATCAAATTGATTATGTGAATCAAATATCACATGATAGTTATTTTGTTGAGTTTGCTCCCACTACTATTCATGAGGATAATTTTGCTTATGTGGAGAGCAATAATTTTTTATGCATGTGCATCATGAAAAGAGTGATTTATGTGATAATTATATTGTTTAATTCATTCATGATGCTATTGAAAATTATTATGAGAGAGGAACATATGCTTGTAGATATTGCAATAATATCAAGTTTCCTCTCTATGTGTTGAAAATCTTGAAGTTTTGCTTGTTTTGCCTTCCTATGCTAGTTGATTCTTGTTCACATAAATTGTTTGCTCACAAAATCCCTATGCATAGGAAGTGGGTTAGACTTAAATGTTCTATTCATATGCTTCATGATGCTCCCATTATGTTTCAATTCTTATCTTCTATGTGAGCGTCATTGAAATCATCATGCCTAGCTAAAAAGGCATTAAAGAAAAGCGCTTGTTAGGAGATGTCAGTGGAAACGACACCTATGGAATCACTAGGATCCCTTCTACGATTGGCAGGCACGGGGTTGTGCAAAGAGCGGGTCTAGTAGCCAGCGCAAAGATCGTTTACCTAGGTTCGGGCCGCAAGGATGCGTAATACCCTGGTCCTGCTTTGGTGTATATTTGAGTGTTCTTGAGCTTTCGAACTAGCTGCGATGCATGCGTAGTCCAAAAGATCTGAATCCTTCTCCAGTACGCCTCGGGCCTCCTTTTATAGTCAAAAGGGGTTGCCAATGTGGCGCACTGGAGGTGGAAAGGTATACAGTCTACAAGCTTATCGCCCGTCATTACAGGACAAGGCGCATTAAATGCGCTCCTTAGGCGTCATGTTGCTTTATTAGGGACAGTAACAAGGCCCGTCCCGTCCGTCGCCGTTCCTCGTCGCTCCGACACACGTCCAGGCCAACGAGGCATGCAGCGCCACGTGAGCTGGCAGGCTGCTGAGATGGCGTGGTGGTAGGGTATTCACGAATATCTGCATGCCACCACGCAGGTGCTTGATTAGCTGGATTAGCATCCATGTACTGCCACGTGGATACTAGCCTCAATTGGTGGGTCGGCCGCTGAGGTGGGGCGGTGACGGGGCGGCAAGGTCTTGTTGCGGTCCTGCGTATATTCCCAGCAAGGGTCCTGCCGGGGTCTTGTGATCGCCCTCGGCAAGAGTCTTGCCGGGGCCATGCGAGTGTTTTTGGCAAGGAGCCTTGTCGGGGCCTCGGGGGCATCCTCGCCAAGGGGGCTTGCGATTGTCTTGTCTTTTGGTCATCGTCTAGTCTTGTCTGCTCTATGTCTTCATAATGATTTGCATGTCACCATGGAGGTTCCTCCCGAGCCTTGGTTCCAATGTGGTTGATGGTGTTGGAACCCTTGGGCTCAAGGATGGTGCGCTCTGCTGGCGTTGGGCAAGTTGCGCCGGCAAGGGTCTTGCCGGGGCTGCGGAGGCCGCCCCGGCAAGGGTCTTGCCGGGGGAGTCCACCTCGCCCTCTTGCTCTTTGTGTCTCTGGTCTTGGTGTTGTTCTGGTTGTCTTGTGCTTCTGCTTCCTCTGCCCCGCTAGGTATGGCCGCAGGCACAGCTCTAACTGTCCGCGCACAATTAAAGGGGTACAAAAGAGAGCCCCTACTTTTGTGCACCGACAGGAGACAACCCAATATTTATATCTACTATTTTCATGTGTTCACATGATTAAGCTACTATATTAATCATGTTTTATGGAATTTGTTTCAATAAAGTACCATCTAAACTCTTTGGGATAATGTGGATGATAGTTAACTTGATTCTGTGCAAAAACACAAACTTTTGCGCACAGTAACAAAATTGTTAAAAATCACTTGAGCATCAAAAAATTCTGAATTTTTCACAGATGATTGATATACAAATTTCCTACATTGTGCTAATTTTTTAGAATTTTTGGGGTAACATAAGTATGGCCATTGTCCAGATCTTTATAGACTGTTCTATTTTTGACATATTCTGTTTTCAATGCATAGTTTGCTTGTTTTAGTGTTTCCATAGCTTATATTAAGTGATATAAATTGTGTAAATAATAAGTTATAGTAGGCATTATGTGATAAAATTATGAATCTTTTGTTTGACGGTACCCAAGTGAATGATTTGTTTTATCATACTAACCCATCTCACAAAGTTCCGTTAAGTTTTGTGTGATTGAAGTTTTCAAGTTTTGGGTGAGATATTTATATAAGGAGAATAAGTAGTGACAAAACCTAAGCTTGGGGATGCTCAAGGCACCCCAAGGTAATATTCAAGGAAGATCCAAGCAACTAAGCTTGGGGATGCCCCGGAAGGCATCCCCTCTTTCGTCTTCAACATTATCGGTAACCTCACTTGGAGTTTTTCTTGGAGCGTCCTTTTGTTTTGTTGATATTTTCTTACTTCTATTTATAATAATGTTTTGAATCTTTTAGTTCAATAAAAAGGTCAAGTATAGCCTTTACCATGCTTATTTTGCAAGTCTATATGTTGCTATTTTAAAAACATATAGTTTTCTATCATTGTATGAATTCTTCTGGAAAGTTAGCATGTGATAAAATCTTGAAACTTTTACACAATGAGTAACATCAAATTTACTATAGTGTGGTAATTTTTGCAGAATTTTTGGAGTTAGAGAAGTATGAATCTTCTTGCATTCTTTACAGACTGTCTTGTTTAGACAGATTGCTGTTGCTTGTTTAATGATTCTATTTGAGGATAGGGGTATTAAATATGTAGAGACATTTAGTTTGCAATGTTAAATTATAATTTCAGTGATTTTCTATAGTAGAGAATGATAAGGTTTTGCATTGATTTATACGAACTTATCTTATGAGTTCTTGTTGAGTTTTGTGTGGATGAAGTTTTTAAGATTTAGGGAAACCGTGATATAAAATGAATTAAGGAGACACAAAAGCTCAAGCTTGGGGATGCCCAAGGCATCCCTAGTTAATATTTCAAGAAGTCTCAAGCATCTAAGCTTGGGGAGGCCCCGGTTGGCATCCCACCTTTCTTCTTCAACAATGATCAGTCAGTTTTGGTTGAGCCTAAGTTTTTGCTTTTTCACATGATATGTGATATCCTTGGAATGTCATTTATTTTGTTTTGCTTGCAGTTCGAATAAAATACTTAAGATTTGAAATTCTTAGATGAGAGAGAGTCTTCACATAGCTACTTAATTATTTGACTACTCATTGATCTTCACTTATATCTTTTTGGAGTAGTTTGTCATTTACTCTCGTGCTTCACGTATATCCTATGAATAAATGGTTGAATGAATTGAATATTACAAATCTAAAATTATATATGTTTCATATGCTTATCCCATGGGGAGTAATGACTTCACATATACAAAGTATAGATGGTAAAATTTGTTGAAAGTTAGCAAACACAACATTGGTCACTTGAACAATTCATGAAATAGTATTGAAGGAAGAGAGATTTCACATATAAATATACTATCTTGGACATCTTCTATGATTGTGAGCCCCATTAATTATTTTCAAACTTGAGCAAATTAGTTGAAGTTGGACAGGGTAGACAACGTGATGAGTTATGTTTGGGTATATTTGTATAGAAGTTATATTGTTATGGATCCTCCAACGTGTGGTGCTTCATTAGGATCTTTTGCTAGCCTTGACTAGTAATAAGCAGAAATACTGCTTGTGCATCCACATCCTTAAACCCAAAGTTATTCCGTTTGAGTCCACCATACCTACCTATTTACCTGTCGTTCCAAGTAAATTTACATGTGCCAAACTCTAAATCTTCAAATAATAATCTGTTTTATATGCTCAAATCGCTCATGAAGAGACACGGGGCGGCCAATATCTTCCATGCTAGGTGGGTTATTCTCACGATGAGTGTTTATTCGCTTGTCATTCACGGTAAAGTGACTGGTAATTGGGATGCCCAGTCCTATGATCAAAATCAAAATCAAAATCAAAACATAATAATGAAACAAAACTCCCCCGGATCATTGTTGGTATGGAGGACACCCGAGGATTCGGATCGCCATGGCTTGTGTTTGTGGGTGGACGGGGAGTAAAAACTTTACCTTTCTGTTTGGGAACTGCCTATAATGTGTCTAGCATAGAAGATAGTGGGAACTCTATGTCGTTATGTGATAGAGGAGGTGGCTGTCCCGATCTTTCGATGAGATGATAACTATCGATTTGGTGGAGACGACTTTTTGACGATCCGACTACAAACGTGCACGACGTTGCGCCTTAGCAATCGCTAAACCAACTCCGAGGGGTTATTGACCACGCTGGAGCACGATCAACCTGACCACGAAGGTCTATTCCTGCAAGCAATCGAAGAACGAGCAAGAATATGATAAAGCAATCTGAATATCGCGAATATATATGAAGTATTGATAATGGTGGGGATCCGTAAGCGGTCTTGGTCTGGTCGTTGGACACAAACGAAGTACACGAAGTTGCAATGGCTAACTTTTAACTAAACAAATCCCAAAGTCTAAACGACGCCCTAAGGGCTGTATATATGGAGGAAGAGGGGGAATTTCGTGGCCCTTGAGGGTGGGGTCCGAAACCAACCCTAACTCTTGTTTCCCCACACATACGGACTCTAAAAATAGCCTATACTTAAGTATTTCGAAATTACATGGGCCTGGCCCATTAATAAGGTGACGCAGCACCTAGAATAGCCTATGGACGAATATTATGAAGTGGCATCTTGTATATTTCGTCCAAGGCTTCATGCACTCCTTATGGCGGCTTCAAAGTCCTGAAATCATCACTTGTAACTCCGTTCTTGATCCCCTTGCGCATGCCATCAACTCCATGCGTGTTCTTGCTCCAATGTTCATCCTTCTCCAAGCTAGGCCCTTCATTTGTAAGCAAAACAAATGTATCCAATTTAGGCAGCATCATAATCTCATGAACATTAGAATCATTACAGAAACGAAAGTACCTGGTAATTTAATTGGCGTGCGTTGGCGTGCGCGAGCTCTAGTAATTGGTCCAGTATATGTAACAGTAGGGGATGTGGGTGTAACAATGGTATTGATGTCCTCATCATCCTCCCCTTCTTGAAATGAAGTCGTCCTCGACGGAAGCGCATCTTCCTCACCCAAATAAGGCTTCAAATCTGCAATGTTAAAAGTGGGACTAACCCCAAAATCTACAGGTAGCTCAAGTTTATATGCATTATCATTTATTTTCTCTAACACCTTAAAAGGACCATCAGCACGTGGCATTAGCTTTGATTTGCGCAGATTAGGAAATCTATCTTTACGCAAATGTAACCAAACAAGATCTCAAGGCGCAAACACAACATGTTTTCTACCCTTATCTCCAGCAAGTTTATATTTAGCATTCATACGCTGAATGTTTTCCTTAGTTAACTCATGCATTTTTGAAATCAATTCAGAATGTTCTTTAGCATCAAAATTAACCTTCTCTGAAGATGGAAGAGGCAACAAATCAATAGGTGCACGAGGTAGGAAACCATACACAATTTCAAAAGGGCACATCTTAGTAGTAGAATGCAATGAACGATTATAAGCAAATTCAATATGAGGCAAGCATTCTTCCCACATTTTCTTGTTATTCTTCAAAACAGCCCTAAGCATAGTAGACAATGTTCTATTGACTACTTCAGTTTGTCCATCAGTTTGGGGGTGACAAGTAGTACTAAAAAGCAGCTTAGTCCCCAACTTAGCCCATAAACATCTCCAAAAGTGGCTAAGAAATTTAGTATCACGATCTAAAACAATAGTATTTGGCACACCATGTAAGCGAATAATTTCACGAAAGAACAAATCAGCAACATTAACAGCATCATCGCTTTTATGACATGGTATAAAGTGTGCCATTTTCGAGAACCTATCTATGACAACAAATATGCTATCCCTCCCCTTCTTTGTTTGAGGTAAACCTAAAACAAAGTCCATAGATATATCCTCCCAAGGAACACTAGGTACAGGCAAAGGCATATATAAACCATGAGGATTGAGTCGTGACTTAGCTCTTTGACATGTAGTGCAGCGAGCAACAAAACGCTCAACATCCCGTCTCATCTTTGGCCAAAAGAAATGTGTAGCAAGTATATCCTCCGTCTTCTTGACGCCAAAGTGTCCCATTAATCCTCCTCCATGCGCCTCCTGCAACAACAAAAGACGAACGGAGCTAGCTGGAATGCATAGCTTGTTAGCACGAAACACAAATCCATCGTTAAGAACGGACTTGTTCCAAGTTCTCCCTTCCTTACAATTCTGCAATACATCTTTAAATTCAGCATCATGAACATATTGATCTTTGATGGTCTCCAAACCAAATATTTTAAAGTCAAGTTGTGAAAGCATAGTTTTGCAAGTCATGAACATTCAAGTCATGAACATATTGTTCCAAGTCATGAACATATTCTGCAATAGGTTTTCCATCTTCTAATAACACACCTCCTAATCCAATTCCACTAGCATCACATTCAAGCTCAAAAGTCTTATTGAAATTAGGAAGTTGGAGTAAAGGAGCATGTGTCAACTTATCTTTCAATACCGTGAAGTCTTCTTCCTGTGCGGTACCCCAAACAAAAGGCACATCCTTCTTTGTAAGCTCGTTGAGAGGTGCAGCAATGGTGCTGAAATCTCTCACAAAATGCCTATAGAAACCAGCGAGGCCAAGGAAACTCCTCACTTGTGTGACCGTTTTGGGCTGCGGCCAACTCTCAATAGCTTCAATCTTGGCTTTATCAACTTCAATTCCCTGTGGAGTAACAACATAGCCAAGAAAAGATACTCGGTCGGTGCAAAAGGTGCACTTTCCAAGGTTTCCAAAAAAACGTGCATCACGTAGAGCAATAAAAACAGCACGTAAATGTTCCAAATGTTCCTCCAAAGATTTGCTATAAATCAATATGTCATCAAAGTAAACTACCACAAATCGTCCAATGAAAGCACGTAAAACTTCGTTCATTAACCTCATGAAAGTACTAGGTGCATTAGTTAACCCAAAAGGCATGACTAACCACTCATATAATCCAAACTTAGTTTTAAATGTTGTTTTCCATTCATCACCCAATTTCATACGAATTTGATGGTATCCACTACGCAAATCAACTTTGGAGAATATTGTAGAGCCACTCAATTCATCAAGCATATCATCTAACCTAGGAATAGGAAGACGATAACGAATAGTAATATTATTAATGCCTCTACAATCAACGCACATACGCGACGTACCATCCTTTTTTGGCACTAAAATGATAGGAACAGCACAAGGACTAAGGGATTCGCGTATATAACCTTTGTCGAGCAGTTCTTGTACTTGACGCATAATCTCCTTCGTCTCCTCTGGATTGGTACGGTATGGTGCACGGTTGGGTAGCGAAGCACCGGGAATTAAGTCAATTTGATGCTCAATCCCTCGAATAGGTGGTAATCCCGGTGGCACGTCTTGTGGAAAGACGTCAGCGAACTCCTGCAAAATGTTAGTGACAGCAGGGGGCAAAGAGGAAGGCACGTCCTCGAATGAAAATAATGCCTCTTTGCACACAAAAGCATAGCAAACAAAGCATAGCACGATTTGCTGAAATCTAGCTCATCAATATCAGATTTGGTGGCAAGTAAACATGCACTTTTCAATTTAATTTCAGAAACAACAGTAGATGGTTTATTATTAGGCTTCATTTGGTGCTCAAATTATTTTGCCACAATCTGATTTTCACTCTTATTTGTCTCCTGTTTTGCTTTATTAGCTCTATTAATATCATCTTTCAAAATGGAATCAGGAGTCATAGGAAGCAAAGTAATATTTTTATCGTTATGAACAAGAGTATACTGATTGTTTCTACCATGGTGTACAGAATTTTTATCAAATTGCCATGGTCTACCAAGTAATAAGGAACATGCTTGCATAGGTACCACATCACAATCAACATAATCAGCATATGTAGAGATACTAAAATGCACACGAACAGTACGTGTTACCTTAACCTTGCCGCTGTTGTTGAACCATTGGATGTAGTAAGGATGTGGATGTGGTCTTGTGGTGAGAGATAGCTTCTCCACCATCTCCATGCTAGCCAAGTTATTGCAGCTCCCTCCATCTATGATCACGCGAACAGAACGTTCCTTCACAACTCCCTTTGTATGGAACAAATTATGCCTCTGATTTTGCTCAGCTTGTGTAACCTGCACACTCAAAACACGTTGAGCAACTAAACATTCATACCTGTCAGCATCTTCAGGAGCCATGTATTGCGTCTCATGATCAGAATCGTCTCCACCGTGTTCGTCACGTGTAATAAGAGCCAAAGTCTCCTCATCATAGTCACTAGCGGACTCATACCCACCATCCTCAGTAACAATCATCACACGCTTAGATGGGCATTCTCTTGCATAATGACCTCCACCCTTGCAACGTCGACAAATAATATCATGTGTTTGCCCTGTTGATGCCATGGATGAAGAAAAGCTCTTTGCAGGCCCAGAAGGTGTGCTCTTGGCAGATAGTGGTGATTGTGCCTGCTTTATTGTATCACGGTTGGAGGTGGCAGCCGACGGAGGCGCCGGTGTAGCAGAACGTGTGGAAGTAGAGGATGCACGTGGTGTCCATGATGAAGGTCGACCTGCAGAAAAGTTAGTCTGCGCCAATGCCTGTCGATCCTGCACTTCACGTTCAGCTTTACAAGCAAGATGGAATAAACGAGTGATATTAGTATACTCCTTATACTCTAGAATCGTCTGAATCTCTCTATTTAATCCACCCATAAAACGTGCAAGCATAGCTTCATTCTCCTCAACAATACCACATCTAATCATGCCAGTTTGTAATTCCTGATAATATTCTTCTACAGAATTTTTTCCCTGTCTTAAGCGCTGCAATTTTTGAAGTAATTCACGTTGATAATATGGTGGAACCCAACGAGTACGCATAGCAGTTTTCAAAGCAGCCCAAGTAGCCGGAATAGGATATAATCTACAATGCTCAGACCACCAAACACATGCAAAACTAGTGAAAGCACAAACAGCAGCAGGAACACGTCTCTCCTTGGGATATTGTAAACATGTAAATCATTGTTCAGTTTCTAACTCCCAAGTAAGATATATATCAGGAACATATCTACCCTCAAATGGTGGAATATTCAATTTTAGTTTAGGGAGATGGTCATGATCTCGTACCTGAGGGTGAGCCCTACCATTGCCATTATTTGCATGTGGACGACCTGGTGGTTGCTGTGCTGGTGGTGGCACGTAGTTCTGATTTTGATCAACCTCATCCTCATAATCTCCCACATAATCATCCTCCTCCACATCAGCAGTAGGAGCCACAGAAGTCTCAACAGCAGCACCAGTAGTTTGGCTCGACTGAAGAGGGACATGGCTCGCTCGGCGGAGGGCTGTTTCCCGACGTGGAGGTAGTCGGTGTTGTTGCTGTTGTTGCAGAGGTGCAGCAGGAGCAGCCGGTGGTGGTGGTGGAAAACGCGAAAGCAATTCAGCAAACTTATTATCGAGCTTTGTTTCAAACGTCTTCTCCATGCCATCTATCTTCTCCATGGCCTCTTCAAATCTGTTTATCACATCTTGCACCTGTCCACTCATCATTTGCTGAAACGTATCATGAAGCTCCTTGTTCGTCAAGTTCTCCCAGTCAGTCTCGTCGGCTTGTGATCCTGGCATGGTTAGCAGCAATAGAAACACACAAGAATATGATCCTACAGACTACTAACAAGTGGTGGTGGTGAGCGGGTGTCACAAATCCGTCAAGCAAATCTCAAATTCGTACCAGTTCTTACCCAGCAGCAGGCGGTGATCGGCAACCGTTCTAGTCAAAACTCTCAAAAGCTTGGATAGGGCGATTGCCAGGGACGATTGCAACACGTAGTAGATGTATGTGGAGCTGGGTTGGCTTATATATGGTAGCAAAAGATTAGCAACAATAATCAATTCAGAGATGCAATGTTGAATAAACGCTCAACGACGGTACTGTGCTGGTCCTAGGCTAGACCGAACTAGAGACGCGAGCCTAGAACACTAATGAGGTCACGTCGTAGCACAACCAGCATCAATGAAGGATACTAAGTAGCTCTGGACAGCAAGATATAAGTGAAGATCACAACGGCAGTAAAGATAATGATGTGAAACAACAACCAAGCTGTTTTACTGAACAGTGCACAAAACAGATTCCAATCCGAATTCAACTACGAGATTGAGTCTAAAAAGATCCGAATTTTTTTTTCTCTTTTTTTTCCTCACACTTTTTTTTTCTTTCTCTCCTTTTTTTCTCTGACTTTTTTCTCTCGTTTTTTTCTCTCTTTTTTTCTCCCTCTTTCCAAAACAAACTAGATAAGATGCAGATTGGATCAAGTGAAGATGTGAACGATCTCAACTATTATTATGACAATGAATGGTGGGTAGCACGTGGTGGAAATTGATGGATGGGTGGTGGACAGCGGAAGAGATAATGATGCAGCGGTGGCGTGACTAATGTGAACAGAACTCGAAACTCTAAACGAACTAGACACTAAGACCAGCAACTCGACACGACGATGCAACCGATAATTCAACTATGCAAGCAATGAAAAGAAAATTGCAAAGGCTCAGACTGGCTTGGACCAAGGATGAATAGATCTAACTCTTTTTTGTGGCTTTTTCTTGGACAATAGGTAAGAAAATAAATCTAATCTAGAAAACTGGAAATTCTCACCGAGCAACCTGAAAACTGATACCACTTGATAGAGGCGAGGTGTCCCGATCTTTTGATGAGATGATAACTATCGATTTGGTGGAGATGAATTGACGATCCGACTACAACGTGCACGACGTGCGCCTTAGCAACCGCTAAACCAATCTTCCGAGGTTATGACGACGCTGGAGCACGATCAGCCTGACCACGAAGGTCTATTCCTGCAAGCAATCGAAGAACAGCAAGAATATGATAAAGCAATCTGATATCGAATATATATGAAGTATTGATAATGGTGGGGTTCGTAAGCGGTCTTGGTCTGGTCGTTGGACACAAACGAAGTACACGAAGTTGCAATGGCTAACTTTTAACTAAACAAATCCCAAAGTCTAAACGACGCCCTAAGGGCTGTATATATGGAGGAAGAGGGGAGGGGAATTTCGTGGCCCTTGAGGGGTGGGGTCCGAAACCAACCCTAACTCTTGTTTCCCCACACATACGGACTCTTAAAAATAGCCTATACTTAAGTATTCGAAATTACATGGGCCTGGCCATTAATAAGGTGACGCAGCACCTAGAATAGCCTATATGGACGAATATTATGAAGTGGCATCTTGTATATTTCGTCCAAGGCTTCATGCACTCCTTATGGCGGCTTCAAAGTCCTGAAATCATCACTTGTAACTCCGTTCTTGATCCCCTTGCGCATGCCATCAACTCCATGCGTGTTCTTGCTCCAATGTTCATCCTTCTCCAAGCTAGGCCCTTCATTTGTAAGCAAAACAAATGTATCCAATTTAGGCAGCATCATAATCTCATGAACATTAGAATCATTACCAAGAAACGAAAGTACCTGGTAATTTAATTGGCATGCGCGAGCTCTAGTAATTGGTCCAGTATATTAACAGTAGGGGTTGTGGGTGTAATAATGGTATTGATGTCCTCATCATTATGTTGACAATGAAGGCATACCTCTCAAAATTATATTCATCTCTGTTTTAAAATCTTCGAGCTCTGGCACCTCTGCAAACCCCTGCTTCCCTCTGGGAAGGGCCTATCTTTTACTTTTATGCAAGAGTCGGTAGTATTCCTTCTCATTTCAACCCCAATTATTCTCTAGTTGGCAAGTATCATGTGGTGGGGAAAGATCCAAGCATATATGGCCATTCAAATATATTTGATCATCAATTATTATTGTTGACAATTATCAGTATGATAAATAAGTTAGGAGGCGAAACATTAAGCCCCTATCTTTCTCTGTGTTCGATGGATGATATTTGTTCTAAAAATATGCTTTGAGTGTCAATAAACATGGAAAACTATATGATAGTTGTGTATGTGGAATTTGCTAAATCAAAGCTCTTACATAGACCCTTCCTGAAAATAAGATGAATTGCAACTGTTTGATGACTGAGAACATAGTTTGTTAGTTTTCAAGAAAGTTTATGGTCTATACTTTAACATGCGAATAGCTTGTTACTTGACAATGAGAAGTTTTATGTGATGAGGTACTATTTATGATATATAATGATGCTAGAAAAATTGTTTGGCACTATCATTGATCAAATTTATGCACTATGATAGCATTCACACTTCATAAATTATTTCTTTTATCATTTACCTACTCGAGGACGATCAGGAATTAAGCTTGGGGATGCTAATACGTCTCCAATGTATCTGTAATTTATGAAGTACTCATGCCATTTTTACACCATATAGGTTTTGGTATGTTTTGATTAGAACTAACCCAGACTAACACTACTTTCAGCAAAACTACCATGGTGTCATTTTTGGTGCGGAAATAAAAGTTCTCAGAATGGGCTTAAAATTTACGATGATTTTTTATGGACCAAAAGAGACCCCTGAACCACCGGAGCTGGACCAGGAGGTGACCGAGGAGGCCACAAGCCTCAGGGGCGCGCCCACCCCCTAGAATGCACCTCCTGAGCTTGTGGGCCCCTCAAGCACCCCTTGAAAGTGAGACCGACGCCAAAAATTCCTATAAATACTAAAACCCCCCAAAAGAACCCTAGATGAGAAGTTCCGTCGCTGCAAGCCTCTGTAGCCACAAAAGACCAATGGGGACCCCGCCGTGCTAGAGGGGGAAATCATAACCGGAGACCATCTTCATCATCCCGACGGCCACCATGATGAGGAGGGAGTAGTTCACCCTCGGGGCTAAGGGTATGTACTAGTAGCTATGCGTTTGATATCTCTCTCTCTCTCTCTCTCGTGTTCTTGATTTGGCACGATCTTGATGTACCATGAGCTTTGTCAATATATTTGGATCTTATGGTGTTCTTCCCTCTCTACCTTCCTGTGATGAATTGAGTCTTGCTCTTCAAGATTACGTTATGTTGGATTCAATATTGAATTTGAGAGCACTTGATGTATGTCTTGCATATGGATACCCATGGTGATAATGGGGTATTATATAAATTCACTTGATGTATGTTTTGGCACTCAACTCACAGATTCCCGAGGTGACATTGGGGTAATCTATGCATAGGGATCAATGCACATTTCCATCCTACGTTCTCCGATAAAAACTTTGGAGTGATTCTTTGTTGCACGTTGAGGGTGTTGGGGAACGTTGAATGGAAGACAAAAAAATTCTACACACACACAAGATCTATCCATGGAGATGCACAATTACGAGAGGGGAAGAGCATCTACATACACTTGTAGATCGCTAAGTGGAAGCATTTATCAACGCGGTTGATGTAGTCATACACCTTCATGATCCGTCCCGATCAAGTACCGAACGTACGACACCTCCGTGTTTAGCACACGTTCAGCTCCATGACGTTCTCGCCTTCTCGATCTAGCAAGAGAGGTGAAGTCTTAGACGAGTTCCGGCAGCATGATGGCATGGTGACGGTGGTGGTGAAACTATTTCGCAGAGCTTCGCCGAGGTCAACGGTTTAGGACGAAGGACGAACTAGAGGGAGAGGGGGCGCCGCACACGGCTTGGGAATCATGGTGTGTGTTGCCCCCTCCCCTCCTCACACACACACACACACACACACACACACATATATATATATATATATAGCGTCCGCCCTAGGGGGCCTGTCCAAGGTGCGCTCCCCTTCCTTCTTGGCGCGTGTGGGGTGGAAGGAGAGGGGGCTAGTTGCCTTATGCCGCCCCTTCCTTCTCCCTTGCGCGAAGAAAGGCAGGAGGGGGCCATCCCCTCCTCTTTCCTTACCCTAGGGCCGGCAGCCAGGAGGTGGGCGTACCAGCCTCCTGTGGGCTGCTGTGCTCCCTTCTCCTTGGCCCGTGAAGCCCAATAACTCCCAGTGGCCTCCGAGAACCCCATCCGGCACTCTGTTGGTAATCTGGTGGATTCAGAAACCTTTCTGAAACCCGAATACCTTCATCCTATATATAAAATTACCTCTGGACCATTCCAGAGCACCTCGTCATGTCTGTGATATCATCCGGGACCCCGAGCAACATTCAGTCACCAACATACATAACTCATATAGTACTATATCATCAACGAACGTTAAGCGTGCAGACCCTACGGGTTCGAGAATGATGTAGATATGACCGAGACACTTCTCCCGTCAATAACCAATAGCGGGACGTGGATGCCCATATTAGTTCCTACATATTCTTCGAAGATCTTTATCGGTCAAACCTTTATGACAACATAGGTAGTTCCATTTATCTGTCGGTATGTTACTTGCCCAAGATTCGATCGTCCGTATCTCCATACCTAGTTCAATCTCGTTACCGGCAAGTCTCTTTACTCGTTCAATAATATATCATCTTGCAACTAACTCCTTAGTCACTTTGCTAGCAAGATTCTTGTGATGTTGTATTACCGATAGGGCCCATATATACTTCTCCGTCATACAGAGTGATAAATCCCAATATAGATTCATGCCAACTCAATAGACACCTTCGGAGATATATACTTGTAGAGCACCTTTATGATCACCCAGTTATGAATTGACGTTTGATAGAACACAAGGTATTCCTCCAGTATCTGGGATTTGCATGATTTCATGGTCGAACAAATATGTATTTGACATTAGAAAGCAGTAGCAAAAACTGAATGACCATATGCTATGCTAACGTATGGGTCTTGTCCATGATCCCGTTATCAAGTGAAAACACATGTTTATGGTTAGGAAACCTTAACCATCTTTTGATCAACAAGCTAGTCTATTAGAGGCTCGCTAGGGACACGGTATTTGTTTATGTACCCACACATGTATTTAAGTTTCTAATCAATACAATTATAGCATGAATAATAAACGTTTATCATGATTAAGGAAATATAATAATAACCACTTTATTATTTCCTCTAGGGCATATTCCCAACACTCACCCACTTGCACTAGAGTCAATAATCTAGATTACATAGTTACGAATCTAACACCCATGGAGTCTTGATGTTGATCATGTTTTTCCTATGAAAGAGGTTTAGTCAACTGGTCTGCCACATTCAGATCCGTATGTACTTTGAAAATTTCTATGTCTCCATCCTTGACCTTTTACGAATAGAGTTGAAGCGTTGATTGATGTGTTTGGTTCTCTTATGAAACCTAGAATCCTTGGCTAAGGCAATTGCTCCAGTGTTGTCACAAAATATTTTCATTGGACTCGATGCACTGGGTATTACACCCAGATCGGATATGAACTCCTTCATCTAGACTCCTTCACATGCTGCTTCTGAAGCAGCTATGTACCCTGCTTCACACGTAGATCCCGCCACAACACTCTGCTTGGAACTGCACCAACTGACAACTCCACCATTCAATATAAATACGTATTTGGTTTGCGACTTAGAGTCATCTGTACCTATGTCGAAGCTAGCATCGACACAACCCTTTAAGACGAGCTCTTCGTCACCTCCATAAATGAGAAACATATCCTTGGTCCTTTTTGGGCACTTCAGGATATTCTTGACTGCTGTCTAGTGACCCACTACTGGATTACTTTGGCACCTCCTTGACAAACTTATGGCAAGGCACACATCAGGTCTGGTACACAACATGGCATACATAATAGAACCTATGGCTTAGGTATAAGGAATGACTTTCATTTTCTCTCTATCTTCTACCATGGTCGGACTTTGAGTCTGACTCAATTTCACACCTTACAACACAAGCTAGAACTCTTTCTTTGACTGGTCCATTTTGAACTTCTTCATAACTTTGTCAAGGTATGTGCTTTGTGGAAGTCCTATTAAGCATCTCGATCTATCCCTATAGATCTTGATTCCTAATATATAAGTAGCTTCACCGAGGTCTTTCATTTAAAAATTCTTATTCAAGTATCCTTTTATGCTATCCAGAAATTCTATAACATTTCCAATCAGCAATATGCCATCCACATATAATATCAGAAATGCTATAGAGCTCCCACTCACTTTCTTGTAAATACAGGCTTCACCGTAAGTCTCTATAAAACCATATGGTTTGGTCACCTCATCAAAGTGTATATTCCAACTCCAAGATGCTTGCACCAGTCCATAGATGGATCGCTGGAGTTTGCACACTTTGTTAGCTTTTTATGATCGACAAAACCTTCTAGTTGCATCATATACAACTCTTCTGTAAGAAACCCGTTAAGGAATGCAGTTTTGACGTCCATTTGCCAGATTTCATAATCATAAAATGCGGTAATTGCTAAAATGATTCGGACAGACTTAAGCATCGCTAAGGGTGAGAAAGTCTCATCGTAGTCAACCCCTTGAACTTGTCGAAAACCTTTTACAGCAAGTCGAGCTTTGTAGACAATGATATTACCATCACCATCCGGCTTCCTCTTGAAGATCCATTTCTTCTCAATGGCTTGCCGATCATCGGGCAAGTCCACCAAAGTCCACATTCTGTTCTCATACATGGATCCTATCTCAGATTTCATGGCCTCAAGCCATTTATCGGAATCTGGGCTGATCATAGCTTTCATAGTTCGTAGGTTCGCCGTTGTCTAACAACATGACTTCCAGGACAGGATTACGGTACCACTCTAGTGCGATACATGTTCTGGTCAATCTACGAGGTTTAGTAGTAACTTGATCTGAAGTTTCATGATCATCATCATTAGCTTCTTCTCTACTTGGTGTAGACATCACGGGAACGGTTTTCTCTGATGTGATACTTTCCAATTCGAGAGAAGGTACACTTACCTCATCAACTTCTACTTTCCTCCCACTCACTTCTTCCGAGAGAAACTTCTTATCTAGAAATGACCCATCCTTAGTGAAAGTGCAACTATCCCCGGGTGGTTTTGGTAATTCCTAACAACATATATGTAACATCCCAAATTTTCAATTTGGAATGTTATACATAGATCATTCTTGCATATCATATTTTATTGCATTTCGTTTCGCGATCCTCGAAAATCCTAAGCAACTCAAGGACCCTCGGAGAGAGTTGGGGATTTTCCGGTTTTCATATTTGATTTTTATCAAATATTGAAATGAGGATGTCGGTTTTAAATTATTTTTCTCTCCGAATAATATTTCATATTAAAATATATGAGAGGAGATAATATGACTTCTCCAAAATAATTGAAATATCGGAGGAAAAATATTAAAATCAAATATTTGATTTTATTCGGATTTTATTGTAATTTTATTTGCATTAGAAAAATTTGCCCGTGTTTCAAAGTTGCATTTTAGGGCCAAGAAAATGTTCATCTCGTTCTAAATATTTTATTTAGATGGTGAAAATTTGTTTTGGCATTTTTAGAATTTTATTTTATTTTCTAGGAATTTTTTTTCTGTTCGGCGGAATTGTTTTTTAAAAAAAACTTTGGGCGCCGACTGGGCCGAAACCCAGCCGGGCCGGCCCATCTCCCCGCGCCGCCGTCTCCCACCAGGACGCGCCGCCGCCAACTCGGACAAGAGTCCGAGCCGAACTCCTCCGCCGCCGCCTTGCCCCCTCCTCCGAGCCACCTCCCCCCTTTATATGCCACCCCAAGCCCCCCCACCACCACCACCAACCCCGCCGCCGCCGCAGCCCGCCTCCTGAGCCGCGTCGCCGCCTCCCGCGCCTCACCGCCGCAGCGCCGCCGCCGCCGCCCCTCGCCGCAGCGCCGCGCCGCCCCGCAAGCCCTCGGCCCCGCCGCCGAAGCCCCAGCCCGCCGGAGCCCCACGCCTCGCCGGATCCGATGAGGTAGCCGTTCGCCGCCGGTTTTCTCTAGAAAACTGATTCATTTTTTTTGAAAACCCTAGTTCGTTTTTTAGATCGGTTTGCCGGTTTTTCTCGTTTTAGTTATTTAGCGGACGTTCGTCCGTATGTTTGTTTGAATGAACGGTTTTCGCACGTTAGTTACAGACAACGAGCGCTCGTTCGTTAGCCTGTTCATCAGTTTTCTTTTATCGGATTTTTCCATGGTTATTCCCGATCGCGATTTCTGATCCGATTTTCGTTTCAGTTTATCTTTTTGCTCGTTTATCAGAATCAGGCGATTCAAGCGACTAGATCTTCGTCTCGAAACCCTCTTTCTGTTTAATCAACTTAAACAAGATTTTGGCATAGTAAAATTTGACCTTAGTGCAGATTAGTAAACGGGCCTTGTTTCTGTCGCCGTTTGAGTTTCGTTGCTCCGTTTGATTTGATTCTTTTTGCAAACCGGAGTTCTTAAGTTGAACTTTCTGGTCAATCTCTCTTATTTGAGTTTTGCCCGTGCATCTTTGCTTGATTGCTTATGTATGCTTTTGTTTGTTTGTGATAGAATTCCCGGAGTGCGAAGCGTGCTACTACGAGTCTCTAGGTTTTGCAGATCATCAGCAAGGCAAGTAACACATTGATCATACTCTTTCCATACCCAGTTTTTATGCATTAGTTCAATCCTCAAACATTGCATGATTAGGATGTGATTAACATGTGGGTTGGGAAGTAGTTGATGAGGTAGAACCTATTGCCCTGTTATACTCAAACCTTGGGAGTTACTTCTTCGTGTTGCTTATATTGCTATGCTATGCTCGTAGACGTGGTTGGGTGAGTGAAATCCATGACAGATGTGAGATTGCTAATTAATGGTTCAACCTAAGGTGGCAACTTGAATACACATCTGGGTGGATTGTTTGTTGGGCACCTGGGGAATCCAATGTGTAACGCCCCGAGACCGATGTGCCAGGTGTCGTGCAGTTATTCGCTGTTGTTGCCTTGTCATTGCTTGCATGTCATGCATTGCATATCATGTCTTCATGCGCATTTCATTTGCATACGTGTTCGCCTCATGCATCCGAGCATTTTCCCCGTTGTCCGCTTTGCATTCCGGCGCTTCGTTCTCCTCCGGTGGTCTTTTCTACCTTTCTTTCGTGTGTGGGCATTAAACATTTCCGGATTGGACCGAGACTTGTCATGCGGCCTTGGTTTACTACCGGTAGACCGCCTGTAAAGTTTCGTATCATTTGGACTTCGTTTGATACTCCAACGGTTAACCGAGGGACCGAGAAGGCCTCGTGTGTGTTGCAGCCCAACACCCTTCCATTTTGGCCCAAAACCCACCTAACTCTGCTCCATCATCTCGGTCGTTCGATCACGATCGCGTGGCCGAAAACCGCACCTCATTTGGACTCTCCTAGCTCCCTCTACCTATAAAAGAGCACCCCTTCCCGAAATTTCGGATCAATTCGCAGATGAAACCCTAGATCCAACTCCCTCTGCGCCGCCGGACGTTTCTTCCCGCGCCGGACATGTCCGCCGCCCTCAGCCACCTCACTCCGACCAACCGGAGAGCGCCACCTCACCGCCGCCAGCACCCTCACCCACTCAGCGCGCGACACGTCAGCGCCGCCACCCTCCACCGCGCCGGCCCTGCAGGCCCATCGCAGGCCCGCGCTGGCCCGAGCCGCCGTCGTCCGAAACTTGCGCGAGCCCGATCCAGGGCCTCGTCGCCGTTCCTCTACGCCACCTCGTCCGGCTCGCCGGAGCAACTCGCCGGCGACCCCCCCAGCTCGCCGCAGTAGGGACCCGACGCCATGGAGTTCGCCGCCGCCGGCCACGTCTTCACCCGAACCCGGCCGGTATCCCACCGGATCTGGCCCGGCCGGACCGGGATCCGCCGTCCCCCCGGCTTCCCGCGGCGCCGTTCCCCCTCGGCCGGCGGTCGTCGCCATGGATCTCCGCCTCGCCCTGCCTCCCCGATCCGATCGGGAAGACCGACGAGCGCCCCCGTTGACTCCTCACGGGCCCCGAGTCCGGCCCCAGCGCGCGCCCCGCCCTCGGCCTGCCTCCTCCTCCTTCGTGGGCCGGCCCAGCTTCCCCGGCCAGCGCAGCGCAGCGCCAAGCCCAGCTCCAGATCCGCGCCGCCCTAGCCTGGCCCAGCTCCCACGCGCGGCCTAGCGAGCCCCTTCGCGGCCTGCCTCTTCCACCGTCCGGGCCGAAGCCCATGGGTGAGGCCACCACCCCCTCCTTTTTTTCCCTCTCTCTAGTTGGCCCGGGACAGTTTCGGCCCATATCATGTTTTTTTCCGCGCCTGGGATTTTCCTATTTATCCTGAGATTGCCAGTTTTGCAGAAGTTTAGTCCCCTAGTTCAATGCATTTAATAACTCACTAACCGTGCATCGGATTAAAATGATTTATATATGAAACTTGGCTCAGATTTTGTGTAGATTAATAATATCCCAACTTTTTCTTATGTTTGAAATTTAAAATGTTGTTTTTTAAATTTGCTCTATGCCATGTAAATGATTTAATTCATAACTAAATAACCGTAACTCCGATTTTAATAAACTTCATATGTAAATGGGGTAGATCATGGTGACATTGTCTTGCATGTTTAACAACTCTAAAATAATGTTTAGGGCAGAACAGTACCAAACCTAATTTATGCTCATGAGGAGTTTCCGGAATTGTTGTTCGTTGTTTCCGGCCTCATTTAACCTTGACTAGATAGGTAGTTTTCTTTTGCTTCACCCTCTTGCCATGTTTAACAACATTTAATATTGTTGGGTACATAAACGGGATCAAACTAAATAACTTATCGTGGTGTTTCGTCAATATGCAACTCGTTGCATATTTGAGCTCCACTTAATTTGTAGGATTGTTTGTGCACTTTGCCATGCCATGCTTCATTAAACCGGACACGCATCATACTTGTTTGCACATCATGCCATGTCTATGTGGTGGTTGTTTACTATGTTGTGTGCTTCTTTTCCGGTGATTGCTTCTTCGGGTTGGTTCCGGTAACGTCGAGTTTGTGAGGAACCGTTCGACTACGTCCGTTTGTCTTCTTCATGGACTCGTTCTTCTTCCTTGCGGGATTTCAGGCAAGATGATCATACCCTCGAAATCACTACTATCTTTGCTATGCTAGTTTGCTCGCTCTTGCTATGCCAATGCTACGATGCCTACCTTTTGCTTGTCAGCCTCCCAATTGCCATGTTGAACCTCTAACCCACCCTGTCCTAGCAAACCGTTGATTGGCTATGTTACCGCTTTGCTCAGCCCCTCTTATAGCGTTGCTAGTTGCAGGTGAAGATTGGAGCCGTTCCTTGTTGGAACATTTATTTACTTGTTGGGATATCATTATATTGCTATGTTATCTTAATGCATCTATATACTTGGTAAAGGGTGGAAGGCTCGGCCTTATGCCTGGTGTTTTGTTCCACTCTTGCCGCCCTAGTTTCCGTCATATCGGTGTTATGTTCCCGGATTTTGCGTTCCTTACATGGTTGGGGTATTATGGGAACCCCTTGACAGTTTGCCTTAAGTAAAGCTCTTCCAGCAATGCCCAACATTGGTTTTACCATTTGCCACCTAGCCTTTTCTTTTCCCTTGGGAGTCGCGCTCCTGAGGGTCATCATTATTTTACCCCCCCCCCCCGGGCCAGTGCTCCTCTGAGTGTTGGTCCAACTTGTCAGCCGCCGGTGGCCACCAGGGGCAACTCTAGGCTAGCCTACCGGAAGTTTGGACGATCCGATGTGCCCTGAGAAAGAGATATGTGCAGCTCCTATCGGGATTTGTCGGCACATTCGGGTGGTGTTGCTAGTTTAGTTTTACCCTGTCGAAATGTCTTGTTGTACCGGGATACCGAGTCTGATCGGAATGTCTCGGGTGGAGGTCTATTCCTTCGTTGACCGTGAGAGCTTGTGATGGGCTAAGTTGGGACACCCCTGCAGGGATTTGAACTTTCGAAAGCCGTGCCCGCGGTTATGGGCAGATGGGAATTTGTTAATGTCTGGTTGTAGAAAACCTGAAGTTGACCTTAATTAAAATGAATCAACCGCGTGCGTAACCGTGATGGTCTCTTTCCGGCGGAGTCCGGGAAGTGAACACGGTTGTTGGAGTTATGCTTGACGTAGGTAGTCCAGGATCACTTTTTGATCATACTTTTATCGACCGTGCTTTGCCTTCTCTTCTCGCTCTCATTTGCGTATGTTAGCCACCATATATGCTAGTCGCTTGCTGCAGCTCCACCTCATACCTTTACCTTACCCATAAGCTTAAATAGTCCTGATCGCGAGGGTGCGAGATTGCTGAGTCCCCGTGGCTCACAGATACTTCCAAACCCAGCTTGCAGGTGCCGATGAGACCGTGCAGTTGATGCAACCAAGCTCAGGAGGGGCTCGATGAAGATCTTGTCCTTTGTGTTGTTTCGTTCTAGTTGATCAGTAGTGGAGCCCAGTTGGGGTCGATCGGGGACCTTTGTCGCATTTGGGGTTCTTCTTTTATTTTGGCTCCGTAGTCGGGACCTGATTGTATTTGGTTGTTGTAATGCTTTATTCATGTAATTGTGTGAAGTGGCGATTGTAAGCCAACTATGTAATCTCTTTCCCTTATTATATTCCATGGGTTGTGTGAAGATTACCTCACTTGCGACATATGCCTTCAATGCGATTATGCCTCTAAGTCGTGCCTCGACACGTGGGAGATATAGTCGCATCGAGGGTGTTACAACTTGGTAATCAGAGCCTTCCCCGACCTTAGGAGCCCCATTGCTTGATCGTTTTTAGCAGCCGAGTTGTGTCTAGAAAAAATGTTTTGAGTCATTTAGGAATTATATATTGGAGAGATTAGGAATTCTTTTACTTCCCAGTCTCCTCATCGCTCTGGTAAGGCATCTTGACGTAGAGTTTTAACTCTTCTCTTCTCAAATTTCACTAAAAAAATTTTAGGATCACGCGAGTATCTTGGAATCGTTCCGATGGCTTATGATGAGAACATTGTCTTGGTGCCTCCTGTCAGGGGTTTAGTGGAAGTGTCCCGGGGAGTTGAGCTCTAAGGTGTTGTCATCATAATTTTATCGTTGCAATTCTGGAATACTTGAGATATGTTCGCTGACATCGAAAATCTCTTTTATGTAGTTCGTTGGTGAGATAACCTCGACGCCACCCAGTACTGGGGCGGGAGTTCGGGAGTATCGCCATAACTTGTATAACGGATGCTTTTCGAAGGTTGAGGTAGATGGTTTCCGAAGGTTTCTTGGTTATGTGTTGAAGGATGGATACAGCTGGATGTAGGATTTGCTAGTTTGGGTGAGATATTATGCTTCCCCTGTATCCCCAACACCTGATTGCATAACCGGAAAGGTTCGGGAGTTTCATAGGTGGGAATTCAAGTAGCTCTTAGGATATCTTTCCGACAAATGTATGATATGAAATTGGGGTTCGACGTCTAGTGGTCCGCCTATTCACGGTCGGTTTTACAGTTGTCTCGTTGTGTCTTAAAGAGTCCTTGGCTATGCCGACTCGGGGACGCTTCGTATGTCATGGGCACTGCCTTGTACATGATGGTGCTGTACGATCGAGCCCGTGTAGGCCCACCACGAAAACTTCGGACGAAATCTCTATCATATGTTTGTTCCGGCTTATTCTGCAAGCCAATCCTTTGTTTTGTTTTCAGTTGTGGTATTCGAGTTGCTTCAATGTCAAATGTTGATTCCATACCTTCCCCAAATGGTGTTCTCATACTCCGATGCGAATACTAATCCTTCTCGATCATCGAGTTTCTCATTTCAATTTCTTTTCAACTGGTGTGTCTCTCCTCAAGTGGATCCGATCATTTTCAACATCTGCAAGATCAAGTATCAGCTCTCTCAACGGCGTTCGTTTCATCCATCTCCAAGTTGTCTTTCTTTTCCCACCCTCCCTCCCTTTTTTTTTCTTCGAGGACCCAGATTTCTTCATCGGGTATCCATTCAACTCATGTGAAGTCACTCCATTCTTTTTCATCAATATTCTTACCCGGTGGTTCTCAAGGAGATGTTCTACTAGTTTGTCATTCTCCATTCTTTTCTTCTCCGGTGAAACCAATTTAAGCTTCGGTGTTGATCATATCTTTTTCCTTGATTCAAATATCTTCTCATGCCGGTGCACCTCATATTCATTCACTTCTCGCCATTTAATTGTTCCGGAGTGCTCAAGATATCTCGAAGATTCGTGTTTCCACTCTGCATTCGTTCAAGCTCTTTCGAGGTTGTTATCTCATTCAAGTCATTTAATTCAACCGTTGCAACCTCTCTTTTAAATCATTTCAACGGTGTTTCTTTTGAGTGGGCCCTAACCCACAAGTCTTTTCCCAGGATCTTACCTGACTCTTCTTATTTTTCCGAAGCCATCCACAAATTTCTTTTCGAAGTTTGACGTAAGAATGATTTTCATCAGCCAGAGGGTTTCTCCAAGATCTTTCAAATTCTTTCATCGTGGGTTCAACTTTTCCATTCTTCTTCATCCCGGAGTATCTCAACAATTCTTGGTGGTGTTTCCCGTCGTCATTCTCGGATTTTGAAGACCGAAGAAGAGTTTCTCTTTAATCTTGCTCTATTCTCTTCAAGATTCGTGATTCTAGCCTGTTGCCATCCGCTCGTAATTGTTTTGATCGTGAGAATTCTTTTCACCTATCCGGAGTAATTCAGAGTATTTTCAGTTTGATTCTCCAGAGTCCATCATCTCAGAATTTACTCATTCTCAGCTTTCAGTTATCATTCTCAAATCTTACCGGTGCATCGTTCAAGTATTCTCTAATCAGGTCGTCATCTCTTCATTCTCATGGATCTAAATTCTCTCAAGCGTCTTCGTTCATTTGCAAATTCTTCCCGGTGATTCGTTATCGTTTATTCGAGCATTTTCAATTCTTACGGTGGTTCTTTCAAGATCTCTCTTCCTTGTTCATCATATCAATTCATTTGTTGTTCCAATCCTACCGGTGGTTCGTTAAAGACGTTCTCAAGATTATGTTATATCTCTCTTAATCCTTTCTACGAGAATAAGTAGTATGCCAAATCCATTGCCACCAATTTAATTGGTGAAGGATAAGCATAATGTAATTCTTATTCTTGTTTCATTCAAGTGATTAATTCCTTATTCCGGAGGTTCATCAAAATTCTTGTTTCCAATTGTTCATCTTCTCTTTTTCCCGGAGTTCCAACCTTTTTCAACTATTTCATCACGAGATCCATCTAAATCATTGCAAGGATTCACCTTGTGTTTTCAATTTCTCTTTCTTTTATTCTTTTGTTACCGGAGTTTCTTCATGGAGGTTCTACATGATGGTTCATCAAGGATTTAATTTCTTCTCGAAGTGTTCATCAATATTCTGTTCAGGGGAACTCAAGCTTTCATCACCTTCCTATCCGGAGTGCAATTCTTTCTTCCGTATTATTGGAGGTGGTATTATGTCATTCTTAATAATTTGAGTTCATGTTTCATAACTCACATGTTGTTATGAATGAGACATTTTTGAATCCATCAATCTCGTCATTGGAGCTATCTTGGGTTATATTTCACCTAAGCTTTCCCTAAGGATTGTTGCTATTATGGTGCTCATAAATGATCCAAGCTCTTCATTTGCCCTTTCCTGTGCGACATACCTTTCTCGTAAATTTGTTCATATCAATCCAATTCTTTTCCGTGAGTGGCAGGTTGTCACCTCATAATTCGAGATGTATTCCATAAGACCATATCAAACTTATCCTTTTCGTTGTTGGTTTTCCAACAACTCCGTTCTAGCACTTGTTGTAAGCGTGCTCCCTCAAGATTTGTTTCCCTGCGTTCCGGAGGCATTGTGATGTTGCTCTCTCCAACCCATCTTCTTGCTTTGTCAGGATCGTGTTTTTTCATGCCTATCCATTAAAACGGAGTGCCGTGCCCTTTTGCTCAAGTTCTTTTCATTTTATCAAGTTTTTGGCCTTCCGTTTCAACCGGAGCACTGCCTGAATTTGGTCTTCCTTGATCCCCTTCTTTAACCGGAGCGTTTTCAATATATATCTTGCCCTTCAACCTCAAGGTTTTTCGCAATGCTCTTTGTCCCTTTTTTTTCTAACGGTGTGTTTTCGACCTAGTTCACCTTCGTTGTATTCTTTTCTCGAACTTGTTCAACCTTTGTAAGGTTCTTTGGTTTCACTCGTTTGTCAAGAAGCAACTTAGTTTACCTCTTCTCTTTCTCTTCCGTTTTCCCTCCGGTGCCATTCTAGATCTCGGGACGAGATCCTCTCATAGTGGTGGAGTGTTGTAACGCCCCGAGACCGATGTGCCTAGGTGTCCCGTGCAGTTTATTCGCTGTTGTTGCCTTGTCATTGCTTGCGTGTCATGCATTGCATATCATGTCATCATGTGCATTTCATTTGCATACGTGTTCGTCTCATGCATCCGAGCATTTTCCCCGTTGTCCGTTTTGCATTCCGGCGCTTCGTTCTCCTCCGGTGGTCATTTCTACCTTTCTTTTGTGTGGGGGATTAAACATTTCCGGATTGGACCGAGACTTGTCATGCGGCCTTGGTTTACTACCGGTAGACCGCCTGTCAAGTTTCGTATCATTTGGACTTCGTTTGATACTCCAACGGTTAACCGAGGGACCGAGAAGGCCTCGTGTGTGTTGCAGCCCAACACCCTTCCATTTTGGCCCAAAACCCACCTAACTCTGCTCCATCATCTCGGTCGTTCGATCACGATCGCGTGGCCGAAACCGCACCTCATTTGGACTCTCCTAGCTCCTCTACTATAAAAGAGCACCCCTCCGAATTGATATTCGCGGATGAAACCCTAGATCAACTCCCCTCCGCGCCGCGGATGTTTCTTCCCGCGCCGGACATGTCCGCCGCCCTCAGCCACCTCACTCCGACCAACCGGAGAGCGCCACCTCACCGCCGCCAGCGCCCTCCACCCACTCAGCGCGCGACACGTCAGCGCCGCCACCTCTCACCATGCGGCCCTGCAGGCCCATTGCAAGGCCCGCGCTGGCCCGAGCGCCGTCCGTCCGAAACTTGCGGCGAAGCCCGATCCAGGGCCTCGTCGCCGTTCCTCTACGCACCTACCTCGTCCGGCTCGCCGAGCAACTCGCCGGCGACCCCCAGCTCGCCGGCAGTAGGGACCCGACGCATGGAGTTCGCCGCCGCCGGCCACGTCTTCCCCGAACCCGGCCCGGGATCCACCGGATCTGGCCCCGCCGGACCGGGATCGCCGTCCCGCTTCCCGGCGCCGTCCCCTCGCCGCTCGTCGCCATGGATCCCGCCTCGCCCTGCCTCCCCGATCCGATCAGGAGACGACGAGCACCCCCGTTGCCTCCTTCACGGGCCCCGAGTCCGGCCCAGCGCGCCGCCCCGCCTCGGCCTGCCTCCTCCTCCTTCGTGGGCCGGCCCAGCTTCCCCGGCCAGCGCAGCGCAGCGCCAAGCCCAGCTCCAGATCCGCGCCGCCCTAGCCTGGCCCAGCTCCCACGCGCGGCCTAGCGAGCCCCTTCGCGGCCTGCCTCTTCCCGTCCGGGCCGAGCCCATGGGTGAGGCCACCAGCCCCTCCTTTTTTTCCTCTCTCTAGTTGGCCGGGACAGTTTCGGCCCATGTCATGTTTTTTTTCCAGCGCCTGGGATTTTCCTATTTATCCAGAGATTGCCAGTTTTGCAGAATAGTCCCCCTAGTTCATGCATTTAATAACTCACTAACCGTGCATCGGATTAAAATGTTTTATATGAAACTTGCTCAGAATTTTGTGTAGATTAATAATATCCAACTTTCATCTATGTTTGAAATGTTAAAAATGTTGTTTGATTAATTTGCTCCTATGCCATGTTAAAATGTATTTAATTCATACTATTCACCGTAACTCCAATTTAATAAACTTTATATGTAAATGGGGTAGAAATTCTAGTTTATCATGTTGCACATCTTGCATGTTTAACAACTCTAAAATAATGTTTAGGGCAGAACAGTACCAAACCTAATTTATGCTCATGAGGAGTTTCCGGAATTGTTGTTCGTTGTTTCCGGCCTCATTTAACCTTGACTAGATAGGTAGTTTTCATTTGGCTTCACCCTCTTGCCATGTTTAACAACATTTAATATTGTTGGGTACATAAACGATCAAACTAATAACTTTATCGTGTGTTTCGTCAATATGCAAACTTCGTTGCATATTTGAGCTCCACTTAATTTGTAGGATTGCTTTGTGCACTTTGCCATGCCATGCTTAATTAAACCGGACATGCATCATACTTGTTTGCACATCCTGCATGTCTATGTGGTGGTTGTTTACTATGTTGTGTGCTTCTTTTCCGGTGATTGCTTCTTCGGTTGGTTCCGTAACGTCGAGTTTGTGAGGAACCGTTCGACTACGTCCGTTTGTCTTCTTCATGGACTCGTTCTTCTTCTTGCGGATTTCAGGCAAGATGATCATACCCTCGAAATCACTACTATCTTTGCTATGCTAGTTTGCTCGCTTCTTGCTATGCCAATGCTACGATGCCTACCTTTTGCTTGTCAGCCTCCCAATGCCATGTTGCCTCTAACCCACCATGTCCTAGCAAACCGTTGATGGCCTATGTTACCGCTTTGCTCAGCCCCTCTTATAGCGTTGCTTAGTTGCAGTGAAGATTGGAACCGTTCCTTGTTGGAACATTTATTACTTGTTTGATATCACATATCTATTTAATTAATGCATCTTATATACTTGGTAAAGGGGTGGAAGGCTCGGCCTTATGCCTGGTGTTTTGTTCCACTCTTGCCGCCCTAGTTTCCGTCATATCGGTGTTATGTTCCCGGATTTTGCGTTCCTTACATGGTTGGGGTATTATGGGAACCCCTTGACAGTTTGCCTTAAGTAAAGCTCTTCCAGCAATGCCCAACATTGGTTTTACCATTTGCCACCTAGCCTTTTCTTTTCCCTTGGGAGTCGCGCTCCTGAGGGTCATCATTATTTTACCCCCCCCCCCCCCCCCCCCCCCCCCCCCCCCCCCCGGGCCAGTGCTCCTCTGAGTGTTGGTCCAACTTGTCAGCCGCCGGTGGCCACCAGGGGCAACTCTGGGCTGGCCTATCGGAAGTTTGGACGATCCGGTGTGCCCTGAGAAAGAGATATGTGCAGCTCCTATCGGGATTTTTCGGCACATTCGGGTGGTGTTGCTGGTTTAGTTTTACCCTGTCGAAATGTCTTGTTGTACCGGGATACCGAGTCTGATCAGAATGTCTCGGGTGGAGGTCTATTCCTTCGTTGACCGTGAGAGCTTGTGATGGGCTAAGTTGGGACACCCCTGCAGGGATTTGAACTTTCGAAAGCCGTGCCCGCGGTTATGGGCAGATGGGAATTTGTTAATGTCCGGTTGTAGAAAACCTGAAGTTGACCTTAATTAAAATGAATCAACCGCGTGCGTAACCGTGATGGTCTCTTTCCGGCGGAGTCCGGGAAGTGAACATGGTTGTTGGAGTTATGCTTGACGTAGGTAGTCCAGGATCACTTCTTGATCATACTTTTATCGACCGTGCTTTGCCTTCTCTTCTCGCTCTCATTTGCGTATGTTAGCCACCATATATGCTAGTCGCTTGCTGCAGCTCCACCTCATACCTTTACCTTACCCATAAGCTTAAATAGTCTTGATCGCGAGGGTGCGAGATTGCTGAGTCCCCGTGGCTCATAGATACTTCCAAACCCAGCTTGCAGGTGCCGATGAGACCGTGCAGTTGACGCAACCAAGCTCAGGAGGGGCTCGATGAAGATCTTGTCCTTTGTGTTGTTTCATTCTAGTTGATCAGTAGTGGAGCCCGGTTGGGGTCGATCGGGGACCTTTGTCGCATTTGGGGTTCTTCTTTTATTTTGGCTCCGTAGTCGGGCCCTGATTGTATTTGGTTGTTGTAATGCTTTATTCATGTAATTATGTGAAGTGGCGATTGTAAGCCAACTATGTAATCTCTTTCCCTTATTATATTCCATGGGTTGTGTGAAGATTACCTCACTTGCGACATATGCCTTCAATGCGATTATGCCTCTAAGTCGTGCCTCGACACGTGGGAGATATAGTCGCATCGAGGGTGTTACATAGGATATCCCGGAGTACCCGTGTGATAATCCTATGGTCCGCCACCCAGGCTCAAAGGGAACTGAGATATTTTCATGCTAGAAACTTCCGTGTGCAGCCACACGCTATTATGGGCTCTAGCATAGTTGAGTAAGTTGCGTGAAGCTCCCGAAGAGGTGGATCAGTAGGTAGAGGGATGTAGGTTGGTATGGTCTGCCCGAAGTAAGGGGTTAATGCTTCTGAAAGACTGTGTCTCGGTCATCCGTTTCTCAAACATCGTGTAGTGCGAGAAAACCTACGGAGGCGATCGAGTCTTGTGGGGAAAAGTGTGCAAACCTCTGCAGAGTGTACAATCTAATCATGGTTAGCCGTGTCCCCGGTTATGGACAATCTTGAGTATCTAGTACTTGGAGTATCTTAAGTATCGCATCACTCTTAATTAATAATGTTGGGTTGATAATTACTTTTAATTGGGATTGAGTTGGAGGAACCTTCTCAATGATGTTTCAACTACCATGATAGTTAAATTAAAATCTATTCCTTTGTTTTTCGCAAAAATTATAACCATAGAGCTTTCCACCAGCCAAATATGCATGTAGTGATAGCATTATTCTGTTCTTGCTCTACTGTGTTATATTGCCAGCATATTCCATGTGCTGACCCGTTTTCGGGCTGCAACGTATTATGTTGCAGACTTTTCAGACGAGGAGTAAGGTTCGTTAAGTCGTTGCCATGCAGCTCAGCTATGCCGCTGGAGTTGATGGACTCACTTTATCTTCCAAGCCTTTCGTTGTTATCGTATTAGATGGCCTTAAGCCATATTTATTGTGATAAGTTCTCTTTTGAGACATTCGATGTAATAAGTGTGTGATTGCTACTCTGTTATAAATCCTTCGGGTACTGTGTGTGTCAGCATTACCGATCCAGGGATGACACTAAAGCACAGAGACTTGACCGTTTGATGTCGGGTCGCTACAATATAGCTCATTGAGCAAATGCTACTTGAAGATAAATATTTCAAGAAAAGCTCAATGATTGGCATGACATGGATTAGAAAGTGGATCCCTCAAAATGCTAAGGACAAAGGATTGGCTCAAGCTCAAAGCTCGGGACTCTACATTTTTTTGTTTTAAGTGATCCAAGATCACATTGAGTCCATAGGAAAAGCAAATACTATCAAGAGGGGGTGAGGTGTTGCTTAATGAGTTTCTTGCTCAAAGTGCTTAGTGATATGCTCCAAAAACCCTCAACTACTTTCTCACATCCCCATATGTCCCAAACCAAAAGTCAAACTCGGCCCCACTGAAACTGTCTATCCGGAGCCACCGAGTTCAGTTGACATAGCCACTACCAGAAACCCTAGTCCCACCGAGATTGCAATGCAAACTCTCTGTTTCCCTTTCGTAACGTTTCGGTTCTACCAAGAGAGCGAATCGGTCCCACCGAGTTTGCCTGACCAACTCTCTGGTTAGTCTATTACCAAAATCGGTCACACCGAGTTTGTGTAATCAGTCTCACCAAGATTACGTTATGCCCTAACCTTAATGATATCGGTCCCACCGAGTGGACATGTCGGTCCCACCAAAAACCCTAACGGTCACATTATGAACTAAATCGGTCTGACCGAGTTGTATGATTCGGTCCCACTGAGTTTGGTGATTTGTGTGTAACGGTTAGATTTTGCGTGGACGCTATATATACCCCTCCACCCACTCTTCATTCGTGGAGAGAGCCATCAGAACATGCCTACACTTCCAACATACATTTTTTGAGAGAGAACCACCTAAACTTGTGTTGAGGTCAAGATACTTCATTCCAACCACATAAATCTTGATCTCTAGCCTTCCCCAAGTTGCTTTCCACTCAAATCATCTTTCCACCGAATCCTATCCTATGAGAGAGAGTTGAGTGTTGGGGAGACTATCATTTGAAGCACAAGAGCAAGGAGTTCATCATCAACACACCATTTGTTACCTCTTGGAGAGTGGTGTCTCCTAGATTGGTTAGGTGACACTTGGGATCCTCCGTCAAGATTGTGGAGTTTAACCAATGAGTTTGTACGGGCAAGGAGATCGCCTACTTCATGAAGATCTACCCTAGTGAGGCAAGTCCTTCGTGGGCGATGGCCATTGTGGGATAGACAAGGTTGCTTCTTCGTGGACCCTTCATGGGTGGAGCCCTCCTTGGACCCGCGTAACCATTACCCTTCGTGGGTTGAAGTCTCCATCAACGTGGATGTACGATAGCACCACCTATCGGAACCACGCCAAAAATTTCCGTGTCTGATAGAGGCTAAGGTGTCCCGATGTTTTGATGAGAAGGTGGCTATCATTTTCTGTGGGAGTCGACCTTGACGATCCGACTACGAACGTGCGAGACGTCGCGCCTTAGCAATCGCTAAACCAACTTCCGAGGGTTATTGACCACGCCGGAGCACGATCAACCTGACCACGAGGGTCTGTTTCCTGCGAACAAACGAAGAACAAGCAAGAAACTGAGATTGCAATCAGGATATTGTGAATATAAGATGAAAGCTTTATTGATCAAGGTGGGGTTCTGTGACGTCTTGGTCTGGTCGTTGGACACAAACGAAGTACGCGAAGTTGCAGCTATGGCGAACTTTTAATCTAAACAAAACCCAAAGTCTAAACGATGCCCTAAGGGCTGTATATATGGAGGAAGAGAGGGGAATTTCATGGCCCTTGAGGGTGGGGTCCGAAACCAACCCTAACTCTTGTTTCCCCACACATACGGACTCTAAAAATAGCCTATACTTAAGTATTTTGAAATTACATGGGCCGGGCCCATTAATAAGGTGACGCAGCACCTAGAATAGCCTATGGACGAATATTATGAAGTGGCATCTTGTATATTTCGTCCAAGGCTTCATGCACTCCTTATGGCGGCTTCAAAGTCCTGAAATCATCACTTGTAACTCCGTTCTTGATCCCCTTGCGCATGCCATCAACTCCATGCGTGTTCTTGCTCCAATGTTCATCCTTCTCCAAGCTAGGCCCTTCATTTGTAAGCAAAACAAATGTATCCAATTTAGGCAGCATCATAATCTCGTGAACATTAGAATCATTACCAAGAAACGAAAGTACCTGGTAATTTAATTGGCGTGCGCGAGCTCTAGTAATTGGTCCAGTATATGTAACAGTAGGGGATGTGGGTGTAACAATGGTATTGATGTCCTCATCATCCTCCCCTTCTTGAAATGAAGTCGTCCTCGACGGAAGCGCATCTTCCTCACCCAAATAAGGCTTCAAATCTGCAATGTTAAAAGTGGGACTAACCCCAAAATCTACAGGTAGCTCAAGTTTATATGCATTATCATTTATTTTCTCTAACACCTTAAAAGGACCATCAGCACGTGGCATTAGCTTTGATTTGCGCAGATTAGGAAATCTATCTTTACGCAAATGTAACCAAACAAGATCTCAAGGCGCAAACACAACATGTTTTCTACCCTTATCTCCAGCAAGTTTATATTTAGCATTCATACGCTGAATGTTTTCCTTAGTTAACTCATGCATTTTTGAAATCAATTCAGAATGTTCTTTAGCATCAAAATTAACCTTCTCTGAAGATGGAAGAGGCAACAAATCAATAGGTGCACGAGGTAGGAAACCATACACAATTTCAAAAGGGCACATCTTAGTAGTAGAATGCAATGAACGATTATAAGCAAATTCAATATGAGGCAAGCATTCTTCCCACATTTTCTTGTTATTCTTCAAAACAGCCCTAAGCATAGTAGACAATGTTCTATTGACTACTTCAGTTTGTCCATCAGTTTGGGGGTGACAAGTAGTACTAAAAAGCAGCTTAGTCCCCAACTTAGCCCATAAACATCTCCAAAAGTGGCTAAGAAATTTAGTATCACGATCTAAAACAATAATATTTGGCACACCATGTAAGCGAATAATTTCACGAAAGAACAAATCAGCAACATTAACAGCATCATCGCTTTTATGACATGGTATAAAGTGTGCCATTTTCGAGAACCTATCTATGACAACAAATATGCTATCCCTCCCCTTCTTTGTTTGAGGTAAACCTAAAACAAAGTCCATAGATATATCCTCCCAAGGAACACTAGGTACAGGCAAAGGCATATATAAACCATGAGGATTGAGTCGTGACTTAGCTCTTTGACATGTAGTGCAGCGAGCAACAAAACGCTCAACATCCCGTCTCATCTTTGGCCAAAAGAAATGTGTAGCAAGTATATCCTCCGTCTTCTTGACGCCAAAGTGTCCCATTAATCCTCCTCCATGCGCCTCCTGCAACAACAAAAGACGAACGGAGCTAGCTGGAATGCATAGCTTGTTAGCACGAAACACAAATCCATCGTTAAGAACGGACTTGTTCCAAGTTCTCCCTTCCTTACAATTCTGCAATACATCTTTAAATTCAGCATCATGAACATATTGATCTTTGATGGTCTCCAAACCAAATATTTTAAAGTCAAGTTGTGAAAGCATAGTTTTGCAAGTCATGAACATTCAAGTCATGAACATATTGTTCCAAGTCATGAACATATTCTGCAATAGGTTTTCCATCTTCTAATAACACACCTCCTAATCCAATTCCACTAGCATCACATTCAAGCTCAAAAGTCTTATTGAAATTAGGAAGTTGGAGTAAAGGAGCATGTGTCAACTTATCTTTCAATACCGTGAAGTCTTCTTCCTGTGCGGTACCCCAAACAAAAGGCACATCCTTCTTTGTAAGCTCGTTGAGAGGTGCAGCAATGGTGCTGAAATCTCTCACAAAATGCCTATAGAAACCAGCGAGGCCAAGGAAACTCCTCACTTGTGTGACCGTTTTGGGCTGCGGCCAACTCTCAATAGCTTCAATCTTGGCTTTATCAACTTCAATTCCCTGTGGAGTAACAACATAGCCAAGAAAAGATACTCGGTCGGTGCAAAAGGTGCACTTTCCAAGGTTTCCAAAAAAACGTGCATCACGTAGAGCAATAAAAACAGCACGTAAATGTTCCAAATGTTCCTCCAAAGATTTGCTATAAATCAATATGTCATCAAAGTAAACTACCACAAATCGTCCAATGAAAGCACGTAAAACTTCGTTCATTAACCTCATGAAAGTACTAGGTGCATTAGTTAACCCAAAAGGCATGACTAACCACTCATATAATCCAAACTTAGTTTTAAATGTTGTTTTCCATTCATCACCCAATTTCATACGAATTTGATGGTATCCACTACGCAAATCAACTTTGGAGAATATTGTAGAGCCACTCAATTCATCAAGCATATCATCTAACCTAGGAATAGGAAGACGATAACGAATAGTAATATTATTAATGCCTCTACAATCAACACACATACGCGACGTACCATCCTTTTTCAGCACTAAAATGATAGGAACAGCACAAGGACTAAGGGATTCGCGTATATAACCTTTGTCGAGCAGTTCTTGTACTTGACGCATAATCTCCTCCGTCTCCTCTGGATTGGTACGGTATGGTGCACGGTTGGGTAGCGAAGCACCGGGAATTAAGTCAATTTGATGCTCAATCCCTCGAATAGGTGGTAATCCCGGTGGCACGTCTTGTGGAAAGACATCAGCGAACTCCTGCAAAATGTTAGTGACAGCAGGGGGCAAAGAGGAAGGCACGTCCTCGAATGAAAATAATGCCTCTTTGCACACAAAAGCATAGCAAACAGATTTGCTAAAATCTAGCTCGTCAATATCAGATTTGGTGGCAAGTAAACATGCACTTTTCAATTTAATTTCAGAAACAACAGTAGATGGTTTATTATTAGGCTTCATTTGGTGCTCAAATTATTTTGCCACAATCTGATTTTCACTCTTATTTGTCTCCTGTTTTGCTTTATTAGCTCTATTAATATCATCTTTCAAAATGGAATCAGGAGTCATAGGAAGCAAAGTAATATTTTTATCGTTATGAACAAGAGTATACTGATTGTTTCTACCATGGTGTACAGAATTTTTATCAAATTGCCATGGTCTACCAAGTAATAAGGAACATGCTTGCATAGGCACCACATCACAATCAACATAATCAGCATATGTAGAGATACTAAAATGCACACGAACAGTACGTGTTACCTTAATCTTGCCGCTGTTGTTGAACCATTTGATGTAGTAAGGATGTGGATGTGGTCTTGTGGTGAGAGATAGCTTCTCCACCATCTCCATGCTAGCCAAGTTATTGCAGCTCCCTCCATCTATGATCACGCGAACAGAACGTTCCTTCACAACTCCCTTTGTATGGAACAAATTATGCCTCTGATTTTGCTCAGCTTGTGTAACCTGCACACTCAAAACACGTTGAGCAACTAAACATTCATACCTGTCAGCATCTTCAGGAGCCATGTATTGCGTCTCATGATCAGAATCGTCTCCACCGTGTTCGTCACGTGTAATAAGAGCCAGAGTCTCCTCATCATAGTCACTAGCGGACTCATACCCACCATCCTCAGTAACAATCATCACACGCTTAGATGGGCATTCTCTTGCATAATGACCTCCACCCTTGCAACGTCGACAAATAATATCATGTGTTTGCCCTGTTGATGCCATGGATGAAGAAAAGCTCTTTGCAGGCCCAGAAGGTGTGCTCTTGGCAGATAGTGGTGATTGTGCCTGCTTTATTGTATCACGGTTGGAGGTGGCAGCCGACGGAGGCGCCGGTGTAGCAGAACGTGTGGAAGTAGAGGATGCACGTGGTGTCCATGATGAAGGTCGACCTGCAGAAAAGTTAGTCCGCGCCAATGCCTGTCGACCCTGCACTTCACATTCAGCTTTACAAGCAAGATGGAATAAACGAGTGATATTAGTATACTCCTTATACTCTAGAATCGTCTGAATCTCTCTATTTAATCCACCCATAAAACGTGCAAGCATAGCTTCATTCTCCTCAACAATACCACATCTAATCATGCCAGTTTGTAATTCCTGATAATATTCTTCTACAGAATTTTTTCCCTGTCTTAAGCGCTGCAATTTTTGAAGTAATTCACGTTGATAATATGGTGGAACCCAACGAGTACGCATAGCAGTTTTCAAAGCATCCCAAGTAGCCGGAATAGGATATAATCTACAATGCTCAGACCACCAAACACATGCAAAACTAGTGAAAGCACAAACAGCAAGCAGGAACACGTCTCTCCTTGGGATATTGTAAACATGTAAATCATTGTTCAGTTTCTAACTCCCAAGTAAGATATATATCAGGAACATATCTACCCTCAAATGGTGGAATATTCAATTTTAGTTTAGGGAGATGGTCATGATCTCGTACCTGAGGGTGAGCCCTACCATTGCCATTATTTGCATGTGGACGACCTGGTGGTTGCTGTGCTGGTGGTGGCACGTAGTTCTGATTTTGATCAACCTCATCCTCATAATCTCCCACATAATCATCCTCCTCCACATCAGCAGTAGGAGCCACAGAAGTCTCAACAGCAGCACCAGTAGTTTGGCTCGACTGAAGAGGGACATGGCTCGCTCGGCGGAGGGCTGTTTCCCGACGTGGAGGTAGTCGGTGTTGTTGCTGTTGTTGCAGAGGTGCAGCAGGAGCAGCCGGTGGTGGTGGTGGAAAACGCGAAAGCAATTCAGCAAACTTATTATCGAGCTTTGTTTCAAACGTCTTCTCCATGCCATCTATCTTCTCCATGGCCTCTTCAAATCTGTTTATCACATCTTGCACCTGTCCACTCATCATTTGCTGAAACGTATCATGAAGCTCCTTGTTCGTCAAGTTCTCCCAGTCAGTCTCGTCGGCTTGTGATCCTGGCATGGTTAGCAGCAATAGAAACACACAAGAATATGATCCTACAGACTACTAACAAGTGGTGGTGGTGGCGGGTGTCAATTTTAGTTTAGGGAGATGGTCATGATCTCGTACCTGAGGGTGAGCCCTACCAGTGCCATTATTTGCATGTGGACGACCTGATGGTTGTTGTGCTGGTGGTGGCACGTAGTTCTGATTTTGATCAACCTCATCCTCGTAATCGCCAGCAAAATCATCCTCCTCCGCATCAGCAGCAGGAGCCACAGAAGTAGCAACAGCAGCACCAACAGTTTGGCCAGGTGCAAGAGGGAGACGGCTCGCTCGGCGGAGGGCTGTTTCACGATGTGTAGGTAGTCGTCGTTGTTGTTGTTGTAGAGGTGCGTTAGGTGCAGCTGGTGGTGGTGGTGGAAGACGCGCGAGCAATTCATTAAACCTGTTATCGAGCTTTGTTTCGAACGTCTTCTCCATGTCATCTATCTTCTCCATGGCCTCTTCAAATCTGTTTAGCACATCCTGCACCTGTCCATTCATCATTTGCTGAAATTTATCATGCAACTCCTGATTCGTCATGTTCTCCCAGTCAGTCTCGTCGGCTTGTGATCCTGCCATGGTTAGCAACAATAGAAAACACACAAGAATATGATCCTACAGAATACTAACAAGAGGTGGTGGTGGCGGGTGTCACAAATCCGTCAAGCAAATCTCAAATTCTTACCAGTTCTTACCCAGCAGCAGGCGGTGATCGGCAACCGTTGTAGTCAAAACTCTCAAAAGCTTGGATAGAGCGATTGCCAGGGAGAGTCAAACGCACGACGTAGATGTATGTGGAGCTGGGAAGGCTTATAGTATGGTAGCAAAAAGGGTCAGCAATAATCAATTCAGAGATGCAAAGTTGAATAAACGCTCAACGACGGTACTGTGCTGGTCCTAGGCTAGACCGTGCTAGAGACGCGAGCCTAGAACACTAACAAAATCACGGCGCTGCACGTAAATAAGGGAAAAGCACACTCTGGAACTCTTTTTTTTTGCTCTTTTTTTGCGCTCCTCTTTTTTTTCGAAAAATCACTATAATGGCGAGTGTCTCAAAACTCTTCCCTCGTCAAACTGATAGGATGGGCACGAAATTTTTTTTTCACTTTTTTTTTGGAAATCAGGGCAGCGACGACGAAAAAGTGCGACAAAAAATCACTACGATGGCACGTGGCTCAAAAGACTCAGAAAAACCTAAAATAGGATAGGGAAAAAAATTTCCCGTGAAAATTTTGGCCTAAAAACTGCCCGGGGGTCTCCAGACTTTTTTTTTCCGAGACCTACGCAGGCAAGGAAACACGAATCGGAATTTAGATTGATCTCAAGAACAAACCTAATATGAGAAGAACTCAGATTGGTGGTGGATATATGGTTGTGGTATATGGCAGCGGTGGTGGTATATGGATAGAGATTGGTGGTGGTATATGGATACGGATTGGTGATGGTATATGGATATGGATTCAGAGCGGTGGCGGGTAAGCAAAAGTGGTAGATGGGCGATGATGATGGTGCGGCGGCGGCGTGACAACTTATGACCAGAACTCGAAACTCTAAAAGACTAGACTCTAAGACCAGCAACTTGACACGACGATGCAACCGCAAATTCAACAAAGCAAAAACCCTAAAAAGATTATGCAAAGGCTCAGATTGGTTCGGATATGATGAACTAACCCTAATTTTTTTTGTGGCTTTTTCATGGACTGTAGGTATGAAGAACAGACTCGATCTAATCTACGAAAAACTGTAAAATCTCACCGAGCAACCTGGAAATCTGTTACCACTTGATAGAGGCTAAGGTGTCCCGATGTTTCGATGAGAAGGTGGCTATCGTTTTCTGTGGGAGTCGACCTTGACGATCTGACTACGAACGTGCGAGACGTCGCGCCTTAGCAATCGCTAAACCAACTTCCGAGGGTTATTGACCACGCCGGAGCATGATCAACCTGACCACGAGGGTCTGTTTCCTACGAACAAATGAAGAACAAGCAAGAAACTGAGATTGCAATCGGGATATTGCGAATATAAGATGAAAGCTTTATTGATCAAGGTGGGGTTCTGTGACGTCTTGGTCTGGTCGTTGGACACAAACGAAGTACACGAAGTTGCAGCTATGGCGAACTTTTAATCTAAACAAAACCCAAAGTCTAAACGATGCCCTAAGGGCTTTATATATGGAGGAAGAGAGGGGAATTTCGTGGCCCTTGAGGGTGGGGTCCGAAACCAACCCTAACTCTTGTTTCCCCACACATACGGACTCTAAAAATAGCCTATACTTAAGTATTTCGAAATTACATGGGCCTGGCCCATTAATAAGGTGACGCAGCACTTGGAATAGCCTATGGACGAATATTATGAAGTGGCGTCTTGTATATTTCGTCCAAGGCTTCATGCACTCCTTATGGCGGCTTCAAAGTCCTAAAATCATCACTTGTAACTCCGTTCTTGATCCCCTTGCGCATGCCATCAACTCCATGCGTGTTCTTGCTCCAATGTTCATCCTTCTCCAAGCTAGGCCCTTCATTTGTAAGCAAAACAAATGTATCCAATTTAGGCAGCACCATAATCTCATAAACATTAGAATCATTACCAAGAAACGAAAGTACCTGGTAATTTAATTGGCGTGCGCGAGCTCTAGTAATTGGTCCAGTATATGTAACAGTAGGGGTTGTGGGTGTAACAATGGTATTGATGTCCTCATCAGTGTCTACATTGTGTTTGCTCCCTCTAAACTCCTCCCTTTACCTTCATATGCAATTGTTTTACATTCTGCTGCTATACTCTTAGAATTGCATGTGTAGGTTGTTTGCTTGACTTGTGCTAAGTTGCTAAAATCTACCAAGAATTAAAATTGGGAAAAGGCTAGATTTTTATTTGGTCAAGTAGTCTAATCACCCCCTCTAGACTTACTTTTGATCCTACAAGTGATATCAGAGCTTTGGTCTCCATTGGCTTTGATCTCCATAGCTTTTGGTGGTCATAGCCTTGGTTTCACAACCTAGGAGAGTATGGCGTCTAGCGAGGGAAATTACCACTGTAGAGGTCCTTACTTTGATGGTACTAATTTTGCTAGTTGGAAGCATAAGATGAAAATGCATATTCTTGGACATAACCCCGCCATTTGGGCTATTGTGTGCATTGGCTTGCAAGGTGAATTCTTTGATGGGAGAGAACCGAACTGTGAAGCTACCACGGAAGAGTTAAAGATGCTGCAACAATGCTCAAGCTTGTGATATTCTCTTCAACGGATTGTGCCCCGAAGAATTCAACAAAATCATCCGTCTTGAGAATGCAAAGGAAATCTGGGATACTTTGATTGATATGCATGAAGGTACCGACTCCGTCAAGGAATCCAAATTGGATGTGCTTCAAAGTCAACTTGACAAGTTCAAAATTAAGGATGGTGAAGGTGTCGCTGAAATGTACTCTAGGCTTGCTCTCATTACAAATGAGATTGCCGGCTTAGGAAGTGAAGAGATGACCGATAGATTCATCATCAAGAAGATCCTAAGAGCCTTGGATGGAAAATATGATACCGTGTGCACATTGATCCAAATGATGCCTAACTACAAAGATCTCAAGCCAGCGGAAGTCATTGGAAGAATTGTCGCTCATGAGATGCCACTCAAGGATAAGGAAGAGCTCCATAACAAGTCAAATGGTGCCTACAAAGCCTCATGTGATACCCCCACATCATTAAATGAGAATCAAACCTTCAATGAAGAATTGAGCCTAATGGTGAAGAACTTCAACAAGTTCTACAAGAACAGAAGCAAGGAAAGAGGTTCTAAGTCAAGGTCCTACAATGACAAAAGATCTTCTAGTTGTGAGCGTAACTGCTACAATTGTGGAAGACCTGGACACTATTCAAATGAGTGTATGGCTCCTTACAAAAGAAGAAGTAGGAGAGAAGAATCACCGCCAAGAGAGAGAAGGAGTAGAGATGACCATTATGAACGAAGATCCTCTCAGAGAAGCAAGGATTCGGAGAGGAAGGACAAATCATCAAAGAGCTACACAAAAAGAAGACATCAAGCTCATGTTGGTGAATGGGTATCCGGCTCCGACTCCGACAGTCACTCCGAAAGAAGCTATCACTTTGACTCTGAGTATACTCAAGATGAAGGTGTTGCCGGTCTAGCACTTGTGTCAACCAAACTCCTACGACATATTTGAACCCGGTTACGCAACCCCTTCGTCCGCCACACGTCCCTAGCATAGCAAACCTGCAACCGTCCCCCTCCATTTCATTTGTCTGAAAATGCCTAACTCCGGGAAAACTTTCCAGGATGTTTTCCCCCTTCGTCGGTATCGTATAACACTGCGTTAGAACACCCCTAGCACCGCTTATTGACTTGTCATGCATCTGTTTGCTTGTATTTACTGTTTCTTCCCCCTCTCCTCTCCAGTAGACCCCGAGAATGCTCCTGATGCCCCTGTGATCGACTACGTCAATGACGACACTTCTTCTTTTTCAGCAGAGCTTCCAGGCAAGCAAACCCCCCCCCTTGAGCATTCCGATATCGCCCATTTCTTTCCCTCTCATGCTTGCATTAGAACTGCTACTGCTTTCTATATGATCCTACTCTGATGCATAGCCTGTTGTTGTTACCTGCTTTTATACCTTACCTGCTTATCCTAAACTTCTTAGTATAGGTTGGTTAGAGATCCATCAGTGACCCCACCTTGTCCCAGTTGCCTCGCTTATGTTCGATGACTCGATCAACGTGATCGACGTCCAGGCCCCGACACCGCACATCACCCCCCTAGTTGTACGACTCTGCAAATTTACCATCAAGTGCCGAGGGTGGAACCTCTTACATCACTCCTGATGAGATCTCCGTAGTGTAGCTATATGTTCGAGGTCATCGAGGGTGATTTCCTCCTTAACCACTTCCGTTACGGCTCTGTCGTGCAACCCATCAAACGTGAACCTCGAGGGTGGATCCTCTTACGTTCACCTTGATGACAACATCGAGTGGAATTCACCAGGAGTGATTCCTCGGGTTTTCCCTTTGGTGTTAGACACATAGTTACTATGGTTACTATGACTTTACACTAAACCATGTTACTGAAGACGGGTCGACCCTGAGGGGTACCCGCGCGAGCTTAATGGCGAGTGATGTGGAGTCGCGTTGACCTGGAAGGTGCCCACGAGATACTTACGAGGCGTGGCCGGGCATTCTTAGCCCTTGCCGCAAGTACTCGAGACAGGGCGACGGGGTCACATCGATCGTGAGTCTCTGCTCGTTACCGCGCGTTCCTAATCCACTACGATTTGGATATTTGATCCGAGGGGCCTCTCTCCTGATAGCACTAACCATCACGTGGGCATAGTATGGGCGTTCTGCGTCGTATACATTAGCCGAAGATTAATAGACGTCAGCGACTGAGCGGCGCGCGCTGGGTTGGACTGGTAAGCACCTACCTTGTTGAAGGAGGTAGCTAGGTCTGCTCACCGGCCGCGTACGCAACGTGCAGGAGTTCCCGGGGAGATGGCCCATGACCCCTGGGGGCATAGGTTTAGTCCGGCGTGCTGGCCTCTCTATTAAGCCTAGGTCGGGTTGTGGCGTATTGTTTGGCCGAGGCCGGGCATGACCCAGGAAAGTGTGTCCGGCCGGAGTTAATCGAGCGTGGTGGGTAAGTTGGTGCACCCCTGCAGGGAAGAAAACATCTATCGATAGCCCGTCCTACGGTAACGGACACTTGGAGTTGCATCACGATCGATACAACTAGAACTGGATACTTGTGATGAGCACTGGATGGTGATGAGATTTGGAATGTGTTGACACTTGGATAGTATGGCTCTGGGATTGCTTTCTCGCAGGGAGTCGAGAAAGGATCTCTGGCCGAGGTTGATAACATTACTGCTACTTTACTTTATGCTACTCTACTCCCTCCTATTGCTGCAAGATGGTGGTTTCCAGAAGATGCTAGTCTTTGATAGGCTAGGCTTTCCCCTTCCCTTCAGGCATTCTACAATTTTAGTCCACAGATACAACCCTTTCCTTTGATACAGATGCATACTTAGTTATTTCTGATGTAAGTCTTGCGAGTACTTTGGATGAGTACTCACGGTTGCTTTGCTACTTCTTTTCCCCCATACCCGATTGTTGCGACCAGATGACGGATCCCAGGAGCCAGACGACGCCACTGATGACTACTACTACCCGGAGGATGCCTACTACTACGTGAAAACCATAGACGACTAGGAGTAGTTAGGAGGCTCCCAGGCAGGAGGCCTTGCCTTTTCGATCGTTGTTGCTTTTGTGCTAGCCTTCTTAAGGCAAACTTGTCTAACTTATGTTTGTACTCAGATATTTTTGCTTCCGCTGACTCTTGTGTATTCGAGCTTATGTATTCGAGCCCTCAAGGCCCTGGCTTGTAATATAAAGCTTGTATTATTTTAATTTGTGTCTAGAGTTGTGTTGTGATATCTTCCTGTGAGTCCTTGATCTTGATCGTACACATTTGCGTGTATGATTTGTGTACGATTGAATCAAGGGAGTCACATGAGCGATCGGTCCCACCGAGATTGCAATGCAAACTCTCTGTTTCCCTTTCTAACGTTTCGGTTCTACCAAGAGAGCGAATCGGTCCCACCGAGTTTGCCTGACCAACTCTCTGGTTAGTCTATTACCAAAATCGGTCACACCGAGTTTGTGTAATCAGTCTCACCAAGATTACGTTATGCCCTAACCTTAATGATATCGGTCCCACCGAGTGGACATGTCGGTCCCACCAAAAACCCTAACGGTCACATTATGAACTAAATCGGTCTGACCGAGTTGTATGATTCGGTCCCACTGAGTTTGGTGATTTGTGTGTAACGGTTAGATTTTGCGTGGATGCTATATATACCCCTCCACCCACTCTTTATTCGTGGATAGAGCCATCAGAACATGCCTACACTTCCAACATACATTTTCTGAGAGAGAACCACCTACACTTGTGTTGCGGTCAAGATACTTCATTCCAATCACATAAATCTTGATCTCTAGCCTTCCCCGAGTTGCTTTCCACTCAAATCATCTTTCCACCAAATCCTATCCTATGAGAGAGAGTTGAGTGTTGGGGAGACTATCATCTGAAGCACAAGAGCAAGGAGTTCATCATCAACACGCCATTTGTTACCTCTTGGAGAGTGGTGTCTCCTAGATTGGTTAGGTGTCACTTGGGAGCCCCTATCAAGATTGTGGAGTTGAACCAAGGAGTTTGTACGGGCAAGGAGATCGCCAACTTCGTGAAGATCTACCCTAGTGAGGCAAGTCCTTCATGGGCGATGGCCATGGTGGGATAGACAAGGTTGCTTCTTCGTGGACCCTTCGTGGGTGGAGCCCTCCATGGACTCGTGCAACCGTTACCCTTCGTGGGTTGAAGTCTCCATCAACGTGGATGTACGATAGCACCACCTATCGGAACCACGCCAAAAATCTTTGTGTCTACATTGCGTTTTCTCCCTCTAAACTCCTCCCTTTACGTTCATATGCAATTGTTTTACATTCTGCTGCTATACTCTTAGAATTGCAGGTGTTTGTTGTTTGCTTGACTTGTGTTAAGTTGCTAAAATCTGCCAAGAATTAAAATTGGGAAAAGGCTAGATTTTTATTTGGTCAAGTAGTCTAATCACCCCCCCCCTCTAGACTTACTTTCGATCCTACACTTAGCAACAAAGATCTTGCCTTCATATCTTGGTAGAAGGTATACCCAATAGTTTCTTTAGGGTATCCTATGAAGACACACTTCTCCGCTTTGGGTTCAAGCTTATCAGGCTGGAGCCTTTTGACATAAGCGTTGCATCCCCAAACTTTAAGAAACGACAGCTTAGGTTTCTTGCCAAATGATATGTCTCCATCGTATCTACTTTTCCAAATTCTTTTGCCCTTGTTTTGGACTCTAATTTGCATGATTTGAATGGAACTAACCCGGACTGACGTTGTTTTCAGCAAAATTGCTATGGTGTTATTTTTGTGCAGAAATAGAAGTTCTCGGAATGACCTAAAAATTTAAGGAGAATATTTTAGGAATATATAAAAATATTGGCGCAGGAATTAACCAGAGGGGGTGCACCCAGAGGCCACAAGCCTACCCCCCTAAGGCCCACCTACAGGGCTTGTGGGCCCCCTAGACCTCCTCCGACCTCAACTCCAACTCTATATAACCCTATTTGGGGAGAAAAAACAGGAAGAATGATTCATCATGTTTTATGATACGGAGCCGCCGCCGCCTCCTGTTCTTCATCGGGAGGGTTGATCTGGAGTCTGTTCGGGGCTCCGAAAAGGAGGATTCATCGCCATCATCATCACCAACCTTCCTCCATCACCAATTTCATGATGCTCACCATCGTGTGTGAGTAATTCCATCATAGGCTTGCTGGACAGTGATGGGTTGGATGAGATTTATCATGTAATCGAGTTAGTTTTGCTAGGGTTTGATCCCTAGTATTCACTATGTTCTGAGATTGATGTTGCTATAACTTTACTATGCTTAATGCTTGTCACTAGGGCGTGAGTGACATGATTTCAGATATGAACCTATTATGTTTTCATGAATATATTTTTTCTTGATCCGATCTTGCAAGTTGTAGACATCTATTACGAGTTCTGATCCGCATACCCCAAGGTGACAGTAATTGGGATGCTTTGTTCCGGTTCTCTATTAAAAGGAAGAATTAATATCCCTTAGTTTCTATTAGGACCCCACTGCCATGGGAGGGTAGGACAAAAGATGTCATGCAAGTTCTTTTCCATAAGCACGTATGACTATATACGGAATACATGTCTACATTATATTGATGAATTGGAGCTAGTTCTGTGTCAGCCTAGGTTATGACTGCTACAAGATGAATATCATCTGACACAATTATCATTGCCGACCCATTGCCTACGAGCTTTTTACATATTGGTCTTTGCTAAGTTACTTTTGTTGCTACTGCTGTTACAATCACTACAAACTGCTATTCTTACTTTTGCCACTGTTACCGTTACTTCATATTACTTTGCTACTAAATACTTTGCTGCAGATATTAAGTCTTCCAGGTGTTGTTGAATTGACAACTCGGCTGCTAATACTCGTGAATATTCTTTGGCTCCCCTTGTGTCGAATCAATAAATTTGGGTTGAATACTCTACCCTTGAAAACTGTTGCAATCCCCTATACTTGTGGCTTATCAAGACCTTTTTCTATCGCCGTTGCCGGGGATCATAGCTCCATTCTCTGAGTCACTTGGATTTATATCTATTGGTCACTATGAGGAATTTTAAAGATACCAAAACCATGATTTTTGCTTCTACTACAAGATGAGGTAAGGAACTTCCATCACACTCTGCACTTGATTCACCTTCTGTTTTGAGTAAGCTTGCGACACCTACACCTGCTATTGATTTTGATATGTCGCATGTTATTGATGATGCTACTTCTGCTATGCATGATGCTTATGATGATACTACTACTTTGCTTGATAGTAATATGCCACTGGGTGAATTTCTTGATGAACAACTTGCTAGAGCTAAAAATATTGAGAATGCTGAAGATGGTGATATTACTGAGACTGATGAAATTATTGAAACTGAACACTTTGAAACACCTGTTAGACCTAGCTCTCCTAGATATGAATTGCCTGTTATGCCTGACAGTTATGTTATGGATGGAGAGGTAGCTAGGGACTTTCTTGCTTGTAAGGATAGAGACAATCTTAAGAAATTACTGCAAGTGAAAAGAAAAATCTTTGAATGCTAGAATGCAATATGATCCTAAGTTTGCTACTTCACCTATCTTTGTTACTGATAAGGATTGTGAATTCTCTGTCGATCCTGAGTTTTACTTTGCTTGAATATGATCCTTTCCATGGTTATAATCCAGAATTGCTATGGCACATCTTACTAAATTGAATGACATAGCCACGCTATTTGCCCATGAGGAAAAAATTGCTATTACTATATACTTAAGTTGTTTCCTTTCTTGTTAAAGGGTGATGCTAAGTTATGGTTTAATTCTCTTGCTCCTGGTTGTGTGCGTAGTCCCTAGGATATGATATATTATTTCTCTAGAAAAAAATTCCCGCTCATAAGAAACAAGCTGCTTTACAGGAAATATTTAACTTTGTGCAAACTAAAGAAGAGAGTCTTCCACAAGCTTGGGGGAGGCTTCTCCAATTACTTAATGCTTTGCCTGATCATCTTCTCAAGAAAAATGAAATACTTGATTTCTTTTGTAATGGACTAACCGATGCTTCCAGGGACCACCTAGATAGTTGTGCTGGTTGTGTTTTCAGGGAACAAACTATGAACAAGCGAAAGTGCTATTGAATAATATATTAAGCAATGATAATGATTGGACTCTTCCCGAACGACCTCCTAAGCCAACTCCGAAGAAGAGAGGTATTCTATTTCTTAGTCCTGAAGGTATGTAAGAGGCATAAAATCTATGAAAGAAAAAGGTATTAAAGCTGAAGATGTTAAGAATTTACCACCTATTGAAGAAATACATGGTCTTGATAACCTGACACGGGTAGTTGAGGTAAATTTTTTCATAGATTTGATGAAGGTGACATTCCTTATAATAAGTCTGCTAGTCAATGCTAGATGAATTTGATAACTTTATTGTTAAACAACAAAACTTCAATGCATATGTTAGTAGATAATTGAAACATAATGCTTATATGCTTGAATGCTTCCATGGTAAAAACTCAAGTAGAGCAAGTTCTCAAGGCACAAAATGATTTGTTGAATGAGATGAATAATAAGAACAATGATAATGCTATTAGAGTTATGACTAGAGGTGGTAAAATAACTCAGGAACCTTTGTATCCTGAGGGTCATCCTAAGAGAGTAGAACAAGACTCTCAGAGAATTAATACTGACGCACCTAGTCCTTCTAAAAGGAAAAAAGAAGGATGATAGGACTTTGCATGCTTCTAGTGAACCCGTTATAGATACACCTGAGAACCCAAATGATATTTCTATTTTTGATGCTAAAACACTATGTGATGATGAACATGAACCTAGTGATAATGTTAATGACGATCTTCATGTTGATGCTCAACCTAGTAATAATAATGATGTGGAGATAGAACCTGCTGTTGATCTTGATAACCCACAACCTAAGAATAAAAGATATGATAAAAGAGACTTCATTGCTAGGAAACATGGTAAAGAAAGAGAACCATGGGTTCAGAAACCCATGCCCTTTCCTCCTAAACCATCCAAGAAAAAAGGATGATGAGGAATTTGAGTGCTTTGTTGAAATGCTTAGACATGACTTTTTGCGTATGCGTTTGACTGATATTCTGAAAATGTCTCCTTATGCTAAGTATATGAAAGATATTGTTACAAATAAAAGAAAGATACCGGAACCTGAAATTTTCACCATGCTTGATAATTACACTTTTAAGGGTGGAATACCAAAGAAACTAGGAGATCCAGGAATACCAACTATACCATGCCCCATTAAAAGAAACTATGTTAAAACTATTTTATGTGATTTGGGAGCCTGTGTTAGTGTTATGCCTTTCTCTTTATATCGTAGAATTGACTTGAATAAGTTGACACCAACTGAAATCTCTTTGCAAATGGCCGATAAATCAACTGCTATACCCATCGGTATTTGTGAGGATGTGCCTCTTGTAGTTGCAAATGTTACTATCATAACGGATTTTGTTATTCTTGGTATTCCTGAGGACGACAGTATGTCAATCATCCTTGGTAGACCCTTTTCGAATACCGCAGGGGCTGTTATTGATTGCAATAAAGGCAATGCCACTTTTCATGTTAATGGTAATGGGCATACGGTACACTTTCCGAAGAAACAACCTCAAGTTAATAGCATCAATTCTATTGGAAAAATCTCAAGTCTTGCTGTTGGAGGTTTTGAATTCCCTATTCCTACTGTCAAAAAGAAATATGATATTCTTATTGTTGGGGACATGCATATCCCCGTTGAGGTAACCTAGTGTTATACGAAGATTCTCCGGTTTCATGTCATCCGAAAGAAGTTTGTTAATAAGACTTGATCAACCTTGTTAATGGATTCCTTTTGATGGGCATGAGATGGATGAATTTAGTAAACACAACTCTCTATACCTACTCTCTATGTTCTGTTATTTAGAGTAAATAAAGCAAAATGCTATTATTTGTCAGTTTTCTGAATTATCCGTGCAATAAAAAATGACCAAAAATAGAAGTTCTCCAAATGCCCTGAAAATTTAGTATGATTTTTTTAGAATATTTAAGAATTTTTGGCACTGAAAACACCTCAGGGAGGTGCACTAGTGGGCCACAAGCCCAAAGGGTTCCCCCACGCCCCTGGGCGCACCTACAGGGATTGTGGGTCCCACGTGGGTCCCCCTCACTTATGCCAGCACCCATCCACTTCGTCTTCCTCTAGAAAAAATCCCACCATTGCTCAAACATGTGTTCTTACTCATTTTCTTCCATTTTTGATCTCCTTGCTCGGAGCTCCATTTCTGAAACTGTTTCGGGGATTTTTTTCATCAGTATGTGACTCCTCCAATGGTCCAATTAGTTTTTGTTCTAGTGCTTTATATATTGCAAATTTTTGCTGTTGTCGTGACCTTGTTCTTGAGCATGCATGCCAGATTTATATGGTCCAGAGTAGTTTTGTTGCATGATATAGCCTCTAGACACTTGTGGGAGTAGTTGCTATCAATCTTGTTGAGTTTTGTTCACTTTTATTTTTAGTTACTAATTTTTTTAGAGAAAAGATAAACCATGAGGAGGTGGTTAAGGGGTTCTTCAAGTCAGAATTCATAGGGAAATGAGAATGAGGAGAAGAAGAAGCCCAAGAACAACCTTCCTTGCGCTGCAGAGGTTCGGCCGTGTGATTGGCAAGTGATGTATTCTTGAGGGAGGCCGGAATTTATGATGATTTCTATTATTTGGTGGAGAAAGTTGGTAGCACCGCCTTCCTCCAAGATAAGTGTGACTAGTATCTCCTCCTCACTAATACCTAAGTGTAAAACTTTCATTTTTATCCTAGGAAATCACCACCCACGATAGAGTTTCATTTATATGATGATGAGGACATCAATACAATTGTTACACCCACAGCCCCTACTGTTACATATACTGGACCAATTACTAGAGCTCGCGCACGCCAATTAAATTACCAGGTACTTTCGTTTCTTGGTAATGATTCTAATGTTCATGAGATTATGATGCTGCCTAAATTGGATACATTTGTTTTGCTTACAAATGAAGGGCCTAGCTTGGAGAAGGATGAACATTGGAGCAAGAACACGCATGGAGTTGATGGCATGCGCAAGGGGATCAAGAACGGAGTTACAAGTGATGATTTCAGGACTTTGAAGCCGCCATAAGGAGTGCATGAAGCCTTGGACGAAATATACAAGATGCCACTTCATAATATTTGTCCATAGGCTATTCTAGGTGCTGCGTCACCTTATTAATGGGCCAGGCCCATGTAATTTCGAAATACTTAAGTATAGGCTATTTTTAGAGTCCGTATGTGTGGGGAAACAAGAGTTAGGGTTGGTTTCGGACCCCACCCTCAAGGGCCACGAAATTCCCCCCCTCTTCCTCCATATATACAGCCCTTAGGGCGTCGTTTAGACTTTGGGTTTTGTTTAGATTAAAAGTTCGCCATAGCTGCAACTTCGCGTACTTCGTTTGTGTCCAACGACCAGACCAAGACGTCACAGAACCCCACCTTGATCAATAAAGCTTTCATCTTATATTCGCAATATTCCGATTGCAATCTCAGTTTCTTGCTTGTTCTTCGTTTGCTCGCAGGAAACAGACCCTCGTGGTCAGGTTGATCGTGCTCCGGCGTGGTCAATAACCCTTGGAAGTTGGTTTAGCGATTGCTAAGGCGCGACGTCTCGCACGTTCGTAGTCGGATCGTCAAGGTCGACTCCCACAAAAAACGATAGCCACCATCTCATCGAAACATCGGGACACCTTAGCCTCTATCAAGTGGTACCAGATTTCCAGGTTGCTCGGTGAGATTTTATAGTTTTTCGTAGATTAGATCGAGTCTGTTCTTCATACCTACAGTCCACGAAAAAGCCAGGAAAAAAAATTAGGGTTAGTTCATCATATCCGAACCAATCTGAGCCTTTGCATAATCTTTTTAGGGTTTTTGCTTTGTTGAATTTGCGGTTGCATCGTCGTGTCAAGTTGCTGGTCTTAGAGTCTAGTCTTTTAGAGTTTCGAGTTCTGGTCATAAGTTGTCACGCCGCCGCCGCACCATCATCATTGCTTCATCTACCACTTTTGCTTATCCGCCACCGCTCTGAATCCATATCCATATACCACCACCAATCCGTATCCATATACCACCACCAATCTGTATCCATATACCACCACCGCTACCATATACCACCACCGCTGCCATATACCACAACCATATATCCACCACCAATCCGAGTTCTTATCATATTAGGTTTGTTCTTGAGATCAATCTAAATTCTGATTCGTGTTTCCTTGCCTGCGTAGGTCTCGGAAAAAAAAAGAGTCTGGAGACCCCCAGGCAGTTTTTAGGCCAAAATTTTCACGGGCAAATTTTTTTCCCCTATCCTATTTTTAGGCTTTTCTGAGTCTTTTGAGCCACGTGCCATCATAGTGATTTTTTGTCGCACTTTTTCGTCGTCGCTGCCCTGATTTCCGAAAAAAAAGTGAAAAAAAAATTTCGTGCCCATCCTATCAGTTTGACGAGGGAAGAGTTTTGAGACACTCGCCATTATAGTGATTTTTCGCAAAAAAAAGAGGAGCGCAAAAAAAGAGCGAAAAAAAAGAGTTCCAGAGTGTGCTTTTCCCTTATTTACGTGCAGCGCCGTGATTTTGTTAGTGTTCTAGGCTCGCGTCTCTAGCATGGTCTAGCCTAGGACCAGCACAGTACCGTCGTTGAGCATTTATTCAACTTTGCATCTCTGAATTGATTATTGCTGACCCTTTTTGCTACCATACTATAAGCCTTCCCAGCTCCACATACATCTACGTCGTGCGTTTGACTCTCCCTGGCAATCGCTCTATCCAAGCTTTTGAGAGTTTTGACTACAATGGTTGCCGATCACCGCCTGCTGCTGGGTAAGAACTGGTAAGAATTTGAGATTTGCTTGACGGATTTGTGACACCCTCCACCACCACCACTTGTTAGCAGTCTGTAGGATCATATTCTTGTGTGTTTCTATTGCTGCTAACCATGCCAGGATCACAAGCCGACGAGACTGACTGGGAGAACTTGACGAACAAGGAGCTTCATGATACGTTTCAGCAAATGATGAGTGGACAGGTGCAAGATGTGATAAACAGATTTGAAGAGGCCATGGAGAAGATAGATGGCATGGAGAAGACGTTTGAAACAAAGCTCGATAATAAGTTTGCTGAATTGCTTTCGCGTTTTCCACCACCACCACCGGCTGCTCTTGCTGCACCTATGCAACAACAGCAACAACACCGACTACCTCCACGTCGGGAAACAGCCCTCTGCCGAGCGAGCCGTGTCCCTCTTCAGTCGGGCCAAACTGCTGGTGCTGCTGTTGAGACTTCTGTGGCTCCTACTGCTGATGTGGAGGAGGATGATTATGTGGGAGATTATGAGGATGAGGTTGATCAAAATCAGAACTACGTGCCACCACCAGCACAGCAACCACCAGGTCGTCCACATGCAAATAATGGCAATGGTAGGGCTCACCCTCAGGTACGAGATCATGACCATCTCCCTAAACTAAAATTGAATATTCCACCATTTGAGGGTAGATATGTTCCTGATATATATCTTACTTGGGAGTTAGAAACTGAACAATGATTTACATGTTTACAATATCCCGAGGAGAGACGTGTTCCTGCTGCTGTTTGTGCTTTCACTAGTTTTGCATGTGTTTGGTGGTCTGAGCATTGTAGATTATATCCTATTCCGGCTACTTGGGATGCTTTGAAAACTGCTATGCGTACTCGTTGGGTTCCACCATATTATCAACGTGAATTACTTCAAAAATTGCAGCGCTTAAGACAGGGAAAACATTCTGTAGAAGAATATTATCAGGAATTACAAACTGGCATGATTAGATGTGGTATTGTTGAGGAGAATGAAGCTATGCTTGCACGTTTTATGGGTGGATTAAATAGAGAGATTCAGACGATTCTAGAGTATAAGGAGTATACTAATATCACTCGTTTATTCCATCTTGCTTGTAAAGCTGAATGTGAAGTGCAGGGTCGACAGGCATTGGCGCGGACTAACTTTTCTGCAGGTCGACCTTCATCATGGACACCACGTGCATCCTCTACTTCCACACGTTCTGCTACACCGGCGCCTCCGTCGGCTGCCACCTCCAACCGTGATACAATAAAGCAGGCACAATCACCACTATCTGCCAAGAGCACACCTTCTGGGCCTGCAAAGAGCTTTTCTTCATCCATGGCATCAACAGGGCAAACACATGATATTATTTGTCGACGTTGCAAGGGTGGAGGTCATTATGCAAGAGAATGCCCATCTAAGCGTGTGATGATTGTTACTGAGGATGGTGGGTATGAGTCCGCTAGTGACTATGATGAGGAGACTTTGGCTCTTATTACACGTGACGAACACGGTGGAGACGATTCTGATCATGAGACGCAATACATGGCTCCTGAAGATGCTGACAGGTATGAATGTTTAGTTGCCTCAACGTGTTTTGAGTGTGCAGGTTACACAAGCTGAGCAAAATCAGAGGCATAATTTGTTCCATACAAAGGGAGTTGTGAAGGAACGTTCTGTTCGCGTGATCATAGATGGAGGGAGCTGCAATAACTTGGCTAGCATGGAGATGGTGGAGAAGCTATCTCTCACCACAAGACCACATCCACATCCTTACTACATCCAATGGTTCAACAACAGCGGCAAGGTTAAGGTAACACGTACTGTTCGTGTGCATTTTAGTATCTCTACATATGCTGATTATGTTGATTGTGATGTGGTACCTATGCAAGCATGTTCCTTATTACTTGGTAGACCATGGCAATTTGATAAAAATTCTGTACACCATGGTAGAAACAATCAGTATACTCTTGTTCATAACGATAAAAATATTACTTTGCTTCCTATGACTCCTGATTCCATTTTGAAAGATGATATTAATAGAGCTAATAAAGCAAAACAGGAGACAAATAAGAGTGAAAATCAGATTGTGGCAAAAGAATTTGAGCACCAAATGAAGCCTAATAATAAACCATCTACTGTTGTTTCTGAAATTAAATTGAAAAGTGCATGTTTACTTGCCACCAAATCTGATATTGATGAGCTAGATTTTAGCAAATCTGTTTGCTATGCTTTTGTGTGCAAAGAGGCATTATTTTCATTCGAGGACGTGCCTTCCTCTTTGCCCCCTGCTGTCACTAACATTTTGCAGGAGTTCGCTGACGTCTTTCCACAAGACGTGCCACCGGGATTACCACCTATTCGAGGGATTGAGCATCAAATTGACTTAATTCCCGGTGCTTCGCTACCCAACCGTGCACCATACCGTACCAATCCAGAGGAGACGAAGGAGATTATGCGTCAAGTACAAGAACTGCTCGACAAAGGTTATATACGCGAATCCCTTAGTCCTTGTGCTGTTCCTATCATTTTAGTGCCGAAAAAGGATGGTACGTCGCGTATGTGCGTTGATTGTAGAGGCATTAATAATATTACTATTCGTTATCGTCATCCTATTCCTAGGCTAGATGATATGCTTGATGAATTGAGTGGCTCTACAATATTCTCCAAAGTTGATTTGCGTAGTGGATACCATCAAATTCGTATGAAATTGGGTGATGAATGGAAAACAACATTTAAAACTAAGTTTGGATTATATGAGTGGTTAGTCATGCCTTTTGGGTTAACTAATGCACCTAGTACTTTCATGAGGTTAATGAACGAAGTTTTACGTGCTTTCATTGGACGATTTGTGGTAGTTTACTTTGATGACATATTGATTTATAGCAAATCTTTGGAGGAACATTTGGAACATTTACGTGCTGTTTTTATTGCTCTACGTGATGCACGTTTGTTTGGTAACCTTGGAAAGTGCACCTTTTGCACCGACCGAGTATCTTTTCTTGGCTATGTTGTTACTCCACAGGGAATTGAAGTTGATAAAGCCAAGATTGAAGCTATTGAGAGTTGGCCGCAGCCCAAAACGGTCACACAAGTGAGGAGTTTCCTTGGCCTCGCTGGTTTCTATAGGCATTTTGTGAGAGATTTCAGCACCATTGCTGCACCTCTCAACGAGCTTACAAAGAAGGATGTGCCTTTTGTTTGGGGTACCGCACAGGAAGAAGCCTTCACGGTATTGAAAGATAAGTTGACACATGCTCCTTTACTCCAACTTCCTAATTTCAATAAGACTTTTGAGCTTGAATGTGATGCTAGTGGAATTGGATTAGGAGGTGTGTTATTACAAGATGGAAAACCTGTTGCATACTTTTCTGAAAAATTGAGTGGGCCTAGTCTGAACTATTCTACTTATGATAAAGAATTATATGCTCTTGTTCGGACCTTAGAAACATGGCAACATTATTTATGGCCCAAGGAATTTGTTATACATTCTGATCATGAATCTTTGAAACACATTAAAAGTCAAGCAAAACTGAACCGTAGACATGCTAAATGGGTTGAATTCATTGAGACTTTCCCTTATGTCATTAAACACAAGAAGGGTAAAGAAAATGTCATTGCTGATGCCTTGTCTCGTCGTTATACTATGCTTTCACAACTTGACTTTAAAATATTTGGTTTGGAGACCATCAAAGATCAATATGTTCATGATGCTGAATTTAAAGATGTATTGCAGAATTGTAAGGAAGGGAGAACTTGGAACAAGTTCGTTCTTAACGATGGATTTGTGTTTCGTGCTAACAAGCTATGCATTCCAGCTAGCTCCGTTCGTCTTTTGTTGTTGTAGGAGGCGCACGGAGGAGAATTAATGGGACACTTTGGCGTCAAGAAGACGGAGGATATACTTGCTACACATTTCTTTTGGCCAAAGATGAGACGGGATGTTGAGCGTTTTGTTGCTCGCTGCACTACATGTCAAAGAGCTAAGTCACGACTCAATCCTCATGGTTTATATATGCCTTTGCCTGTACCTAGTGTTCCTTGGGCGGATATATCTATGGACTTTGTTTTAGGTTTACCTCGAACAAGGAAGGGGAGGGATAGCATATTTGTTGTCGTGGATAGGTTCTCGAAAATGGCACACTTTATACCATGTCATAAAAGCGATGATGCTGTTAATGTTGCTGATTTGTTCTTTCGTGAAATTATTCGCTTACATGGTGTGCCAAATATTATTGTTTTAGATCGTGATACTAAATTTCTTAGCCACTTTTGGAGATGTTTATGGGCTAAGTTGGGGACTAAGCTGCTTTTTAGTACTACTTGTCACCCCCAAACTGATGGACAAACTGAAGTAGTCAATAGAACATTGTCTACTATGCTTAGGGCTGTTTTGAAGAATAACAAGAAAATGTGGGAAGAATGCTTGCCTCATATTGAATTTGCTTATAATCGTTCATTGCATTCTACTACTAAGATGTGCCCTTTTGAAATTGTGTATGGTTTCCTACCTCGTGCACCTATTGATTTGTTGCCTCTTCCATCTTCAGAGAAGGTTAATTTTGATGCTAAAGAATGTTCTGAATTGATTTTAAAACTGCATGAGTTAACTAAGGAAAACATTGAGCGTATGAATGCTAAATATAAACTTGCTGGAGATAAGGGTAGAAAACATGTTGTGTTTGCGCCTGGAGATCTTGTTTGGTTACATTTGCGTAAAGATAGATTTCCTAATCTGCGCAAATAAAAGCTAATGCCACGTGTTGATGGTCCTTTTAAGGTGTTAGAGAAAATAAATGATAATGCATATAAACTTGAGCTACCTGTAGATTTTGGGGTTAGTCCTACTTTTAACATTGCAGATTTGAAGCCTTATTTGGGTGAGGAAGATGCGCTTCCGTCGAGGACGACTTCATTTCAAGAAGGGAGGATGATGAGGACATCAATACCATTGTTACACCCACAGCCCCTACTGTTACATATTCTGGACCAATTACTTGAGCTCGCGCACGCCAATTAAATTACCAGGTACTTTCGTTTCTTGGTAATGATTCTAATGTTCATGAGATTATGATGCTGCCTAAATTGGATACATTTGTTTTGCTTACAAATGAAGGGCCTAGCTTGGAGAAGGATGAACATTGGAGCAAGAACACGCATGGAGTTGATGGCATGCGCAAGGGGATCAAGAACGGAGTTACAAGTGATGATTTCAGGACTTTGAAGCCGCCATAAGGAGTGCATGAAGCCTTGGACGAAATATACAAGATGCCACTTCATAATATTCGTCCATAGGCTATTCTAGGTGATGCGTCACCTTATTAATGGGCCAGGCCCATGTAATTTCGAAATACTTAAGTATAGGCTATTTTTAGAGTCGGTATGTGTGGGGAAATAAGAGTTAGGGTTGGTTTCGGACCCCACCCTCAAGGGCCACGAAATTCCCCCCCTCTTCCTCCATATATACAGCCCTTAGGGCGTCGTTTAGACTTTGGGTTTTGTTTAGATTAAAAGTTCGCCATAGCTGCAACTTCGCGTACTTCATTTGTGTCCAACGACCAGACCAAGACGTCACAGAACCCCACCTTGATCAATAAAGCTTTCATATTATATTCGCAATATTCCGATTGCAATCTCAGTTTCTTGCTTGTTCTTCATTTGCTCGCAGGAAACAGGCCCTCGTGGTCAGGTTGATCGTGCTCCGGCATGGTCAATAACCCTCGGAAGTTGGTTTAGCGATTGCTAAGGCGCGACGTCTCGCACGTTCGTAGTCGGATCGTCAAGGTCGACTCCCACAGAAAACGATAGCCACCATCTCATCGAAACATCGGGACACCTTAGCCTCTATCATATGATGAGCCTAAGAAGAAGACACTTTATGATTTTTGCAATGTTTGCAAATTACCTTATGAGTGCAGCGTCAGTGAACCACGTCCTAGAGACGTGGAGGACTTTATTGTTGAAACTACTATGGGGGAAGAGAGAGGGGTGTCGGAAGTGAGAGTGGCTAGCTTACATTTTCCTGTTTTGTGCTATTATTCATTATTGCTGGGAGATGTTTGATTGGCCGTGGGGAGAGTGGAGGCCTTAGTGCCCCTGACCTTGCTATTTTGCGCCATGCTTTATATTGTGATAGAACTTTTAGTTTGGGCGCTATTGTTGCTCGGCGGTTAAACACAAACCGCTCGAAGGGCCCCATCTTTGGAGGTATGTATGCCTCTCACCTTGCTAGACATTTTGAGATACCCATTAGGCATGATGATGAGGAGCAGATGTTGTTACCCGTTAAGTATTTAAACTTTGCTAGTATAGCACATGATTTTATTAAGAAATATGATGACAAACGAGTCCTCTAGAACCTAGTATTTAGTCAGGGTACTTGTGAGACTATTGCTCTGCCTGTACCTTCTTTGTTCAATATTTATTCAGGCAGGTACACTATTATGCCCGAGGACATCTACAGATTTGGGGTCTTTCACAACCCCCGGCACCTGAGCCAACACCAGTTTCGATCCGTGTCAGGAGCCTATTTATCAGTGGGAGCCATAGGAGCTCGCTTGGAACCCCCAGGACCCTCAGGAGTATCAAGGAGAGGGTTATTTCGAGCCATGTCCCTAGACCAACTTAGGCCAAAAGCCTAAGCTTGGGGGAGTACGTATTTCTCACCGACATTACATTCATGTTCACACACTCATTTCAGTTGTCGGTGTTCATCCTTTTTCACTATATTATCCATGTTAGTTTATTTTTCTCTTTCTTGCTTTCTTCTTGTGTGTTTGAAAAACTTTGAGGAAATCCAAAAAATTAGTTCTTGTTTCTTTTTAGCTTTTCTTTCTAGTTTAATTAGTAGTAGTATTGAAAGAAAATTGTCAGTGCAACAAACCCTAGTGCGTGTTGCCCGAACTGTACACAGGCCCAAGGGCAAGGTTACAACATCCAAGACAAGGGCAAGCAGAAGAGATATCTCTTTGAGAAATTAAAGGGCAGATCAAGAAGACCAAGACAAGCCAAAGGAGCAAGATATCACTAAGGAAAAACCTTCCTTGCCGGTCAAGCGAGCCCGTTCAGGACGAGGCCACACCGAAGACAAGTCTCAAGACCCCCTCCCCGGCAAGCTCGCCGGGGAGGCTGAGGGCAGAACACCCCGCCAAGATTCCACAACTCCACCTCACATCAATGCAAGTCACCTATCAGTACGGTGTTGAGCCCCCAGGTGATTAAGCGGCAGCCATTTGGCACGTGGCAGCCATTTCTGAGGAAGATCGCCCCTAAATGACACCCGTCCAGAGGTGTGTCACACAGGCAGGCGAGAAGGTGGTTGAATAGCACGACAAGGCTTGCCGGCTTATGCCCATGACATGACACTAAGTGGTGCATTTAATGCGCCTTGTCCTCTCTACAGAGTTAGGTATGATAGCACTGTTTGCTATCTAATCAGTGCATAATGACTGCTTTGCCACTGTGGTAACCCCTTGACCTGTAAAAGGAGGCCGCCTTAGAAAGGATTCGGGCCCTTGTACACTTAGACGCACGTAGCCGCTCTCGTCTTGAGGAGACCTTGGCGGGCTTGAGCGCTGCGCGTTCATCACGGTCCTCACATCAATCCATCAAAGCAGGAGTAGGGTTTTACGCCTCGCGGCGGCCTGAACCTGGGTAAAAACCATCGCGTCACCATTGTCGTGCTGCCCTACGGCCTCCGCTCTTTTTGCAACGCACCCTTCCCCCTTGCCGACCACAAGGGGCCAATGGCCCCATAGGTGGCCGTGTTGAATCACGACATCTTTGGTGTGCCAGGTAGGGGGAGCGCCTGTGCGAACCCGAGGTCGTAAGCAGCGCGTCAATCTTCATCACCATCATCTTCATCAACGGCTTCGTCATCCATGGCGCCCAAGAATAAGTCCGGAGCTACAACTCAACCGTCCACCTCGAAGGCCCCCTCGCATGCAGCCACTGATGCCATGGGGGCTGCGGGGACGCACGGGGACGTGGATGCCGTGAGGAATGTGACCGGCGCGGGCGTCGCCATCACCCGTTCCCCCCGCGGCTAAAGCAGGAGCAGGAGGCGTCAGAGGAGGACATCAGCAACAGCACCCTAGCAGCCACGGACTAGAAGATGCGGGTGGGGAGAACATTCCATGTCCGTCTCTGCACCTCGCTGAAGGACGCAGCCGCAGCGATGGCGCTCACTCTGGTGCGAATCGCAACCCTCTAGCTGCCCCTGCTGCGGGTGCGACCACGGGGCCCGTGCCATCCCTAGGGCAAGTTAACCAAGATGATGCGCCGAATAGGGTCGCGAATCCCCAAGCGCACCCGCCTCGTCACCACGCCACCTTGCCGACCGGCTCGCGACAACAAGAACACAACGCTGCCACTACCAGCACCGTCAGAAGCCAGGCGACGTCGTGATCTACACCGTCGTCTATGCCAAGCACCGCTTCGGAAGCCATGGCGCGGGCCCAACTTCTGTTGATATTTCCGCCAGCGGCCGATCAAATGGATGAGTGGAGAGACACCATTCAGAGCCTGATTGGTTTCGCTGAGGTAGGAGGATCACAGCGGGCACGCCCACCACGTCCTCCACAGACAATGACAACGGCCCGAGCTGCTGGCTGTACCGAAGGGGCCACTCCTATGGTGTAGTCCCCTCCACGGCAACTAGTGTAGGGGTCGTAGCTAGAGCCACGCGATCAAGAACCTGACAATGTGTCGATGGCTTCGTATGATCCTCAAGCCTATCGAGACCAGTGGCAGGTCCTGGAAGACATGCGAAGGGAAGATGCATGCGTCATCATAGAACGACGCCATGAAACCCGCCGCCAGTTTGATAGGTGAAATGGTCCCGACGTCGACGAGCCCGCGCCTGGTGAAGACGGATACCTACCTTTCAAGGTTGGGTGTCCTGCCATCACCCACGAGCTGCGGCAAGTCCGTTGGCCATCTGCTCGTATGTTCAAGCCAGAGTTACGGGAAAAGTATGATGGAAGACTGAACCCGCCAGAGTTCTTGAGCATCTACACCATCATCGTACAAGTTGTCGGAGGAAGAGATGAGAAGGTATTCGCCAACTACTTCCCTTTGGCGCTCAAGACAAACGTAAGGTCATGGCTTATGCACTTGCCGAGAACTCCATCTCGATGTAGGCCGACCTATGCCATGAGTTTTTGGTGCCTTCACAGGCGGCCATCAAGAACCAGGGTGGCCCAGTGATTTGCAGATCCTTCCACAGAAGGAAGGAGAGAGTTTGCGGAAGTACATGTAGAGGTTCAGCCGGGTGCAAAAGAACATTCTAGATATCCACACAGCAGTTGTGATTGTTGCATTCCAGTCCAACATACGCAAACGCATGATACGTTCCAAGATGAACGTCTGGTTGCCCAAGACTGTGAATGAGCTTTACACCTTGGTAGATAAGTGTGACCGTATAGAGGAGGGGAGGCGGCTCCCCGGAGAAGAAGATGGCATCAACATCGACTCAGAAGATGATGACGATACTCCCAGCCAGAAGACGAAGAACAAGAAACGCAACAAGAAGCGCAAGGACAAAGAAGTGCTAGCTGTTGAAGGATCAAGCACTCTAGTATCGGCAGGAAGGCCAAGACCGAGGCTCCCGGCAAGGAAGTTGCCGCGTGCACTACTTGTCGAGAAGCACGACTACCGAGAAGGCTGGGAAGGCAGACATGCCGTACTGCAAGATCCTTCGGACCAAGAGCCATGATCTCCAAGAGTGTCATCAAGTTGAGCAACTCGTCAAGAAGCAAAAAGCCGAGTATGAGAAGCGTGACAAGGAAAGAGACCAAGATGGCATTGGCGGGAAGGGCCGAGGTGGCCGAGGAGGTCGCCCCGGCAAGGTCCTTCAGCATCAAGGGGAACCTGCCAAAGGCCGCGAGAAGAAGGAATGCGATGACGAGAGTGATGAAGGGGATGAAGAGGAAACTAGTGAGCAGGAGTTCCAGAAGGCCACTAACACCCCGTGCATTGACGGAGGTGCGTCCTTGCACTCCTCTCACCGTGAGCTTAAACAGTGCGAGCGTGAGGTCAATGTTGTGGAGCTAGTGGCAGATTATCATAAACCACTCAAGTGGTCCCGCACACCCATCATCTTTGACGAAGAGGACCATCCTGACTGCACCACCGCGGTAGGGTGCTTGCCATTGTTGGTTTCACCAACAATCCGTAACCTCAAGGTCACAAAGATGTTGGTTGATGGCGGGGCTAGGTTGAAGCTGATTTCTCCCAAAGTCATCAGCAAGCTGCAGATAACAGAAGAAGAGCTCAAGGTTACTGGCATCTTTTAAGGGATCAACCCTGGCAGGAGTCGTCCAAAGGGGAAGATCATGCTGCTAGTACTGTTTCCATGTCCAAGGAAGATGAAGAGAAGACCGCATTCATAACCCCATGTGGCACATACTATTTTGTATGGATGCCCTTTGGGTTAAAGAGCGCTGGATCCACTTTTCCAAGAGGAGTGCAAAATGGTTTTGAGCCCGACCTGCACAGGAATATTGAAGCCTACATGGATGACATGGTGGTCAAAACCAAGGACAAATAAACTCTCATTCAGGACTTGGAAGAGACCTTTGCAAATATGTGCAAGATCAACTTGAAGCTAAACCCAGAGAAGTGTGTGTTTGGCGTTCCTTCCGGCAAGCTACTTGCCTTCTTCGTGTCCCACCGGGGGATAGAGGCCAACCCCGACAAGATCAAGGCAATCGAGCAGATTCAAGCACCCTAGACAGTTAAATATGTGAGGCATTTGACTGGATGTGTTGCTGCGCTGAGCAGGTTCATTTCCAAGTCCGCCAAGCACGCCTTGCCGTTCTCCAAAATCTTGAAGAAAGCAGGGACCGTGGAGTGGACCCCGGAGGCAGACACCGCGCTGCAAGATTTGAAGTCCTACCTTTCCTTTGTTCCCACCTTAGTCTCTCCTAAACCACAAGAACCGTTGCTGCTATACCTAGCGGCAACCAATCAAGTGGTTAGTGCAGCGCAGGTGGCGGAGCGGAAGTAGATGAAGGAACAGAAGCGACTACCGTCCCCTCCGGAGAGGAAACTAAACTCTTCCCGGCAAGATCAAGTGCAGATCAGAACAAAGAGGAGCGGGGCCATGGAGACAATTCCAAGATCACGACAAGGAAGAAGGTGGTGCAGTGGCCAGTTGTGACGCCCCAAGACTGGAGATTCAGATGCCTTCCATGTTTTCCGAGATTCGTCGTGTGATTGGTTTGATTCATTGCATTCATTTTTGCATCATGTGCATTGCATCATGTCATTTAATTTTGTAAAACTCAACTAAATAAAATTGCATGGATCTTCGGTCCATTTAAATGGAGGGATATTCACTATGGTGATTTCTCTTTAAAACATATACTTCCAATATTAGGGAGCTATAATAAATATTCCATTCTTTTGGAATTAACCATAAAACACGTGCAAAATAATTCCCATGCCTTTTCTGCTTCGAGTTGATCTCCAAACCTTGCCAATAATTATTTCTCCATTTTTTTAGGCTCCTCCAAAAGTCTCAACATTTTTTTGGACCTTCCCTAACCTCACTTCCCATTCAAATCTTTTGGAATAAATTTCGAATGAGTTTGAATTCAACTTCAACCGCGTGCCCACTTCTATTTTTCCGGGATCAAGCTCATTTTTGTGAGTCCGAGAAAATAATCCCCTTGCCCAAACTCTTTTTCTAACCTTTTATTTTCTTACCTTTTATTTCTCTTTAGTTTTCTGTTATGAAAAGAGAGGCTAAGAGAGAGAGAGGCGGCCTGCACCGCTGGCCTCTTGGGCCTGACTCCTAGGTCGGCCCAGCCCCCTTCCTAACCCTAGGCCTCGAGCCCCGACCTCCTCCTCTCGTTCTCTCCCTCCCTCCAGCGCCGCAACACATGAGAGGACCTCCTCCCTTGACCTGACCCCTCCTCCTCATTCCCTTGCGATGCTCGGAGGCTGCCGCCCGCTCCTCCCTCGATCCCGCCGGAATCGAGCGCCGCCGAGCAGCTCCCTCACCTGCTCCTCGTCCCGTCCCCTCTGCCTCCGCCACGCCCCTCGCTGCCGTCTCCTCCAGCCTCGGGACAGCGCCACCTCCCACCTACCGCCGAGCGTCACCCCTCCTCTGCCATGGCCTTCTCCTCCAGCGCGTGCCTCCGCCCCCAACGACCTTGGCCGCCTTGTCATCGAGCTCGCCTTCGTCTCCCAGGCGCCGTAGCTCCTCCATGCAGCATCCGCCCGAGCTTCGGCAGCCGTTGTCGTATGCCCGCAGTGCTCGGCCTCCTGCCCTACTCCCCTGCATCAGCCCTAGAGATCACCGCCGCCGGGAATCATCAGGTCCGACAACCCCTCGTCCAGCACGCCGTCTCCTTCCTCGCCGGAGTTCCTCATGAGCCTCCCCCTTGTTCACATCCACAGCCGCCAGGCAAGGCCTCCTCACACGCTCGTGCTCCTCCTGATGCTTGCGCTGCCTCACCCGCCTATCAGGAACGTCGTGGCTGCCACCCCATGGAGTTCCATCGGCCCAGATCTGGCCGGGAACCAGACGAGCCCCGTGCTTGCCTTTTGCCGCTGACCACCAAGATCTCCACCTTGCTACTGCTCACTCGAGACCATCGTGTTGCATAACATGAGTACGACCACGGACGGCTACCTGCAGATGGATTTCGTAAGTTCAACGACCATCGACATGTACCCCTACACCGCACCGAAACGCCGAGTTTCTTGCCGTGACCCCGAACATCTATGGAATCTTGTGCGACTATGGACGTGAATGACCACCGTCGACCCCAAGTTACACGGATTTGTCAAGTCCTTCTACGAAAACGTGTACCGCTACCATCGCAAGAATCGAGACCGACAAGTTCGAAGATGCAAGTACCACTCCAAACCATTTACGACTACCGTCGCCGAAGACCCGTGTAACGCAAACATCAAGTTCAATCACCGTCGCGTGAACCGCTACTTCCACGACGGCTGTGAACGACTACTTCCCTCGACGAACTCGATACACTTCGAAAACGCACGCTTCGAAGGTATAACCCCGAGATGACCGTCCGAGAATGAATGCTTGTGTTGTATGAGATGCATCCTTTGTCTGCAGCGTGTCCGGAGTGTCTCTCGCTTCCATGCCATCGACTCATGGGAACCCAGTAATTGTGATCACTCCACCATCTTTTGCATGTTCCCGCCGCACTTCCTTTTGCACCGCTATCTCCATGAGCTACCGGAATCGATATGTTGATGTGTCATCATTTTCAGATTCGTTGACGTGGCCCCCTTTTCCTTCCGCCATGGCGACAATGCTTCATATCAAGCTCATGTCAACTTTTAACAAAAATTGCATAAAACTTGCACATGTCATCCGCATCATGATAATAACATTTAAAATGTTTAAATTTGTTGTTGCAGTAAATTGCTAATGCACATGAGGAATTACCAGAATTGTTGTTTGATGTTTCCGGCCTCATTTAAAATGCCTAACTATGTATTTTACTCATGCTTCACCTCTTGCCATGTCTAACAACATTTAATATTGTTGAGTACATAACCGGGAGATAACTAAATAAGTCATGTGGTGTTTCGTCAATATGCAACTCGTTGCATGTTGAGCTCCACTTAACTTCTAGTATTGTTTGTTGCACTTTGCCTTGCCATGCCATGCCTCTTTAAGCCGGACATGCATCATCCTTGGTTGTGCATCATGCCATGTTTATGCTTGTGTGTTTACCTTGTTGCTTGCTTCTTTCCGGTTTGTTTCTCTCGTTAGCTTCGGTTTCGTTCTAGAGTTGTGAGGATCCGTTCGACTACGTTCGTTTGTCTTCTTCATGGACTCGTTCTTCTTCCTTGCGGGATCTCATGCAAGATGACCATACCCTTGAAATCACTTCTATCTTTGCTTGCTAGTTGTTCGCTCTATCACTATGTCACGCTACCAACCACTTGCTATATCATGCCTCCCATATTGCCATGCCAAGCCTCTAACCCACCTTTCCTAGCAAACCGTTGTTTGGCTATGTTACAGCTTTTGCTCAGCCCCTCTTATAGCGTTTCTAGTTGCAGGTGAAGTTGAAGTTTGTTCCATGTTGGAACATGTTTTTGTTCGGATATCACAATATCTCTTATTTAATTAATGCATCTATATACATGGTAAAGGGTGGAAGGCTTGGCCTTATGCCTAGTGTTTTGTTCCACTCTTGCCGCCCTAGTTTCTGTCATACTGGTGTTATGTTCCTTGATTTTGTGTTCCTTACGCGGTTGGGTGTTATGGGAATCCCTTGACAGTTCGCCTTGAATAAAACTCCTCCAGCAAGGCCCAACCTTGGTTTTAACATTTGCCACCTAAGCCTTTTTCCCTTGGGTTCTGCAGACTCAAGGGTCATCTTTATTTTAACCCCTGGGCCAGTGCTCCTCTGAGTGTTGGTCCAAAATAGAGCCACTTGTGGTGCCGCCCCTAGGCAACTTTGGGTATTGTCGGTTTCCGTACGTAGTGTTCATCTGGTTTTCCCTGAGAACGAGATACATGCGACTCCTATCGGGACTGTCGGCACATCGGGCGGCTTGGCTGGTCTTGTTTTACCATTGTCGAAATGTCTTGTAACCGGGATACCGAGACTGATCGGGTCTTCCCGGGAGAAGGAATATCCTTCGTTGACCGTGAGAGCTTGTGATGGGCTAAGTTGGGACACCCCAGCAGGGTATAAACTTTCGAGAGCCGTGCCCGCGGTTATGTGGCAGATGGTAATTTGTTAATATCCGGTTTTAGAGAACTTGACACTTAACTTAATTAAAACGCATCAACCGCGTGTGTAGCCATGATGGTCTCTTTCCGGTGGAGTCCGGGAAGTGAACACGGTCTTGTGTTATGCTGGAACATAAGTAGCTTCAGGATCACTTCTTGATCACTTCTAGCTTCTCGACCGTCGCGTTGCTTCTCTTCTCGCTCTTATTTGCATATGTTAGCCACCATATATGCTAGTGCTTGCTGCAGCTCCACCTCACTACCCCTTTCCTACCCATAAGCTTAACTAGTCTTGATCTCGCGGGTGTGAGATTGCTGAGTCCTCGTGTCTCACGGATACTTCCAAACAAATGCAGGTGCCGATGAAACCAGTGCAGGTGACGCAACCGAGCTCAAGTGGGAGCTTGATGAAGATCTTGATCGTTGTTTTGTTCCTTTTCCGGTTGATCAGTAGTGGAGCCCAGTTGGGACAATCGGGGATCTAGCATTTGGGGTTTATCTTCCTTTTTATTCGGATTTGACCGTAGTCGGTCTTTGAGTGTATTTGGATGATGTATGAATTATTTATGTATTGTGTGAAGTGGCGATTGTAAGCCAACTCTTTATCCCTTTCTTATTCAGTACATGGGATTGTGTGAAGATTACCCCTCTTGCGACAAAACTACCATGCGGCTATGCCTCTAAGTCGTGCCTCGACACGTGGGAGATATAGCCGCATTGTGGGTGTTACAAGTTGGTAATCAGAGCCATCCCCGACTTAAGAGCCCCCTGCTTGATCGAATCGCTGACGTTGCTGAGTCTAGAACAAAAAATTTCGAGTCTTAGGATTATATATATATCGGAGAGTAGGATTATTTTTACTCCTCAGTCCCTTCGTCGCTCTGGTGAGGTCTCCTGACGTAGATGTTTTGACTTTCCCTCCTCAAATTTCATGATTTTTTTAGGATCACGCATGTATCTTGGAATCGTTCTGATAGTCTTGTGACGAGAACATTGTTCTTGGTGCCTCCTGACATTTAGGGGTTGTGGCAGTGTCCCGGGGAGTTGAGCTCCGAGGTGTTGTCGTCATAATTTTATCGTTGCAGTTCTGGAATACCCGAGTTCGCCGACATCAAAAATCTCTTTTATGCAGTTGTTGGTGAGATAACCTCGATGCCACCCAGTATTGGGGCGGGAGTTCGGGAGTATTGCCATAACTCGTATAACAGATGCTTTTTCGAAGGTTGAGGTACATGATTTCCGAAGGTTTCTTGGTTATGTGTTGAAGGATGGATATAGCTGGATGTAGGGATTCTTAGTTTGGGTGAGATATTATGCTTCCCCTATATCCCCAACACCTGATTGCATAACCAGAAAGTTTCGGGAGTTTATAAGTGGGAATTCAAGTAGCTCCTAGAATATCTTTCCGACAGATGCATGATATGGGACTGGGTAAATCTCTACCATATGTTTGTTTCCGGCTTATTTTGCAAGCCAATCCTATGTTTTGTTTTGGTTTGTGGTATTCGAGTTGCTTCAATGTCAAGTGTTGATTCCATACCTTTCCTAAGCAGTGTTCTCATATTTCTATGGGAGTAATAACCCTTTCGATCATCGAGATGGTCACGCCAATTCTTTTTCAATCGACGTACTTCTCTTCCAGTGGATCCGATCATTTTGAACAACCGCAAGATCAATTCTAAGTTTTCTCAATGGTGTTTGTTTCATCCGTCCCAAGTTGCCTTTGTTTTCCCTCCCTCCCACCCTTTTGCTTAAAGGACTCATATTTCTTATTCAAGTATCCTTTTATCGATGGGAAGTCTCTCCATTCTTTTCCTTCAACGTTCTTATCCGGTGATTCTCAGGAAGATACTAACGGAGCTTCAAGTTAATCATTCTTTGTTCTTTTTCTTCTCCGATGGATTAAATTCAAGCTTTGTCGATCATATATTTTCCTCGTTTCAAACGTTTTCTCATGCCGGTGCACCTCTTAATCATCCACTTCTCGCTATTCAATTGTTCCGGAGTGCTGAAGATATCTCAGAAGATTCAAGTTTCCATTCTCAATTCGCTCAAGTTCTTTTGAGGATGTTATCACATTCAAGCCGTTTAAATCAACTGATGCAATCTACCTTTCAAGTAATTGTTCGAAGGTGTTTCTTTTGAGTGGGCCCTAACCCACAGGTCTTTTCCCAGGATCTTACCTGACTTTTCTAATGACATAAGAATGAGTTTTCAACAGTCAATTGCCTTCTCCAATATCACTTTCAATTTTTTCATCTTTGGCTCAACCTTTCCTCTTTTAATAATTCCGGAGTACCTCAACAATTCATGGTGGTGTTTCTCGTCGTCATTCTTGAATCTTGAAGACCGAAGAGGAGTTTCTCTTCAATCATATCTGTTCTCTTGAAGGTTCGTGGTTCTAGCTTGAGGCCATCCTCTCATAATTGTTTTCGATTGTGAGAATTCTTTTCACCCATCAGGAGCAATTCAGGAGTCTTTTCAGTCTGATTCTCCGAAGGCCATCATTTCGGGTTTATTCATTCTTAGCTTTCAGCTCTCATTCTCTAGTCAGCTCGTGATCTCTTTGTCATCTTGTATCTAAATTCCCTCAAGCATCTTCATTCCTTTTCCAATTCTTCCCGGTGAATTGTGCCTTTGCTACTTCCATTTTCAATTCTTACGGTGGTTCGTTCAAGAATTCTCTTCCGTTGTTATTGTATCAATTCATTCGTTCTTTCCAAATCCTACTGGTGGTTCGTTGAAGTCCTTCTCAAGTTTGCGCTATCTCTCTCTTAATCCTTTCTACAAGAATAAGTAGTATGCCAAATCCGTTGCTTGTCATCAATTTAAATTGGTGAAGGATACGCATAACGTAATTCTTATTATTGTTTCATCCAAGTGATCTAATCTCTTCTTTCCAGAGTTGTTCATCATGTCACATTTCTCGGTTCGAGATGCTTCATCTTTTCTTTTCTGTAGTTTCAAGTTTTCCGCTTTATCTCGTCGCGAAGCTCCATCTAAATCATCGCAAGGCTTCACCTTGTGTTTTCAACTTCTCTTTCTTTTTATCATCTTTTTTACTGGAGCTCTTCATGAAGGCCCAACATGGTGGTTCGTCAAGGATTCTTTTCATTCTTCAATTGTTCTTCAAGATATCTCTCGAAGTTAAGATCCGCCAAGCTATACTCTAAAATGAACACGGTGCTCAACACATGTCTTGTTTTGAGGAGTTCAAGCATTCTTCATCTTGCATTCCGAAGTGCGATTCTTTCTACCTTATCTTTTGAGGTGGTGCTATATCATTTCTTGACAATTTCCCTTCGTGTTTCATGATTCACAAGTTATCAAGAATGAGGTATTTTAAATCCATTAATCTCTTCGTTGGAGTTATCTTGTGTCATATTTCACCTAAAACTTTCCCTAAGGATTGTGCTATTTATGGTGCTTATAAACGACCCAAGTTCTTCATTTATCATCCTGGTGAAATAAGTTTCTCGTCTCCTTGTTGATATCAATCCAATCTATTGTTTCCATTAGTGGCAGAATTTCACCTCATAATTTTGAGACGTTTTCCATAAGCCCACTACAAGCTTATTCGTTTCGTTGTTGGTTTTCCAACAACTCCGTTATAACCTTCTTGGAAGGGTGCTTTCCAAGCTCATTGGTGGCAGAAGTAGGCATTTTCTTCTCCATTTCTTTTATTGCAATGACCTATCTTCTATTCTTCCTTCCGGAGGCATTGTGATGTTGCTCTCTTCACTCATCATCTCGAGTTGTGAGGATCGTGTTCTTTTCATGCTTATCCATTTAACCGGAGTGTTGTGTCCTCTGCTCAAGTTCTTTTCATCTTATCAAGTCTTGCATCTCTTCTCATCTGGAGTGTTGTCCGAATTTGTTCTTCCTTCTTCCTGTTTTCTAACGGAGTGTTTTCAACTTCGATCATCTCCATTGTATTATTTTCTCAAAATGGTTTAACCTCTCAAGGTTCTTTGGTATCACTCGTTTGTCAAAAGAAGCAACTTTGTTTTACCTCTTCTCTTCATATTCCGTTTCTCTCCGGTGCCATCCTTAGATATCGAGATGAGATCTCTTGTAAGTGGAGGAGTGTTGTGACGCCCCAAGACTGGAGATTTAGACGCCTTCCATGTTTTCTGAGATTCGTCGTGTGATTGGTTTCGTTCGTTGCATTCATTTTTGCATCATGTCATTTAATTTTGTAAAACTCAACTAAATAAATTGCATGGATCTTCGGTCCATTTAAATCGAGGGATATTCACTATGGTGATTTGTCTTTAAAACATATCCTTCCAATATTAAGGAGCTATAATAAATATTCCATTCTTTTGGAATTAACCATAACACACGTGCAAAATAATTCCCATGCCTTTTCTGCTTCGAGTTGATCTCCAAACCTTGCCGATAATTCTTTCTCCATTTTTTGAGGCTCCTCCAAAAGTCTCAACATTTTTTTGGACCTTCCCTAACCTCACTTCCCATTCAAATCTTTTGGAATATTTTAGACTAAAGTTTGGCAAATGCCTACACATTTTAGACTGAAAAAAGATAAGTGCCCCGTAATCCCTTTGTTGTCCCTCTCCTCCTAGGAACTACTGCGGGAGGTGAAGAGGGCAAAAGGAGTGCCTGAACAGGAGCCCAGCCCGACCCCGTAAGGACCTACCGGGCGTAGCCTGACAAGATCGAGAGTGGCGAGGCTGCGAAGGAGGGGGCGAAGAGAGTAGCTTGGCGATGCCCTGGCACCACCCCCCAGGGCCAGCAAGACGCCCCAGCACAGGCACCGGCGGGGAGAGACTGCCGGAGCTCAGCTAGAAGACTGCTGGAGGAGGCGAAGGCACCAAGAGAGCATCCCCCTCCCCGGCAGCCGTCCGGAAGAGGCGATGATGATTGTGCCGAGGAAGGAGGGGACGAGCGGAAATATGAGGTAGCGGGCAGGCAATACGAGATGAAGGCGTTGGTGCCATCATACTCCGACCTGACGGCTGCCACCCGCTTTCTCCGTCTTCCCTCGTTTTTTCTTCATCACCATCGCTCCGGGAGGACGCCGACCCCTCGGCTCGTCACCTCCCCCGAAGAAGAGGCAGACGGCGATGGCGACCGAGGCATGCGAGGAGCGCCACTCCCCACCTTGGTGGATAGGAAGACACTGCCATCTTCAGAATCAACCCCGACCCCGCTAGAAGGAGCAGTTCTGGGATTACTAAGGATCCCGAGCACTGCACTATAGGCGGGCACAGGAAGCCCTAGAGGCCTCGCCGATAGGATGAAAAGCTCGACTTGCGGCAAGGGCAAGTACTCCCCTCCAGGTGGCTGGCTTGTGTGGGGGAAATGAGTTCTCCACCATTTTGGGGAAGCACAATGCCTCCCACACTACAATCAATTCGGCGCCCGCATCTGTAACCGCCGCATCTCCTACAACCCTGGACCAGACACACTCCCCGAACATCAACACGAGTACTCGACGTCATCACCCCTGAGCTAGAGCCCGGGGCCTGGCCCCGGTCTCCCCCCTCGACATAACAAAGGAGAAGGCAAGAAATAAAAAGGAAGAGGTGCGTGGATGGGCGCCTCCGCTCCCTCTCGCACCCCCTTTTTTATAGGAAAGCTGGGGCTGGGGGCTGATCCTTCACCCCCACCCCTGAGGGGCTCATTCTGATCTGACCCGTCCAAGCTACCACTAATGGCCGGATCCGATTACTGCCCCTTACACCAATCCAAGAAGACCCAACCTTCGCCATGACACTCTTTTCCGCACCACGCGCCTCCGTTACCTACCCCACTCGATGCATGCAGCATATGTGGCAAAGGATAAGGGCGTGGTGGGATGAGTAAATTGGTAGTTAGTCCCCCGTGGGTTAAAGTCATTCATGGGCCATTAAAGAGATGGCCCCACTAAAACTGGTATCACGTGATGCGGGGAAAAACCGGAAACTGACTCAAGCGCATGTTAATGAAGAAGCAAAGAAATTCTCAAGAGATGAGCTACCACAAACTCTTCGCCTATATACTAGATAGGGCCTACCCCGACGACGCTCGGCAGCGCGTTCGTGCCAGGCCCCAGAGCTCCTGTGCATGCAACAAACCCTGGTGTGTGTTGTCCAGACTATACACAGGCCCAAGGGCAAGGTTACAACATCCAAGACAAGGCCACACAGAATAGATAGCTCTATGAGAAATTAAAGGGTGGATCAACAAGACGAAGACAAGCCAAAGGAGCAAGATATCACTAAGGAAAAACCTCCCTCGCTAGGCAGGCGAGCCTGGTTAGGTCGAGGCCACACCGAAGACAAGTCTCAAGACTCTTGCCAGGGACGCCGAGGGTGGAACACCCCGCCAAGGCTCCACCGCTCCACCTCACAGCAACGCAAGCCACCTATCAGTGCGGTGTCGAGCCCCTAGGTGATTAAGTGGCAGTCATTTGGCACGTGGCAACCATTTCTGAGGAAGATCACCCCTAAATGATACTCATCTAGAGGCATGTCACACAGGCAGGAGAGAAGGTTGTGAATAGCATGGCAAGGCTTGCTGGGCTACGCCCATGACGTGACACTAAACGGTGCATTTAATGTGCCTTGTCATGTCTGCATAGTTAGGTATGATAGCACTATTTGCTATCTAATCAATTCATAATGACCGATTTGCCACTGTGGTAACCCCTTGACCTATAAAAGGAGGACTGAGGCAACCTTAGAAAGGATTTAGACCCTTGTGCACTTATACGTGCGTAGCCGCTCTTGTCCTGAGGCGACCATGCCGGGCTTGAGCATTGCGTGTTCATCATGGTCCTCCCATCAATCCACCAAAGTAGAAGTAGGGTTTATGCCTCACGGCAGCCCGAACCACTGCGTCACCATTGTCGTGCTGCCCTACGGCCTCCGCTCTTTGTGCAACGTGCCCTTCCCCCTTGCCGAACTACAAGGGGCCGATGGCCCCATAGGTGGCCATGTTGAACCATGACAAAAAACCCAAAAATATTTCTCATTCTTCTTTTGCTTGTTGGGAGCTTTCCCATGTAAAGGGTTTTTATCGTTCTTGTTTTACTTTCTTCAGAAAAACAAAACTCCAAAAATATTTCAGTGTGTTTCTTTGAAATTATTTTCTTTTCTTTGGGTCGAAAGGAGAAGACCATGATGAAAACTTTGAGTGGCTCTCATATGCATTGTTGTTGATCCAACAAAGAGGCCATATTACCTTGTCTTCTCCTTTGAATAAATGTTTACATATTCCATCTTAGTTCAATGCATGTGCACTCTTAATATTATTCACATCGTTCGTACCATTCGGTCGTGCAAGTGAAAGGCAATAATGACGATATTTGATGAAAAGATTGAGATTGAGAAAAGCTGGTATGAACTCGACCTATTTTGTTTTTGTAAATATGATTAGCTCATCATTCTTAATTCAGCTCATTATGAATGAAACATGTTTGTAATGACAATTAGATATTATAGTTACTCATGCCATGCTTAATTAGCTAGTAGTTGATAATGGTATACCTTGTGTGCCAACATGTTTTTTTAAATAGTTATGATGTAGTATGATAGGATGGTATCCTCCTTCGAATGATTTAAGTGGCTTGACTTAGCACATGCTCATGAATGTAACTGAATCAAAAACAACATAGCCTCTATGATATTTATGTTCATGCTGTCTTATATCCTACTCATACTTGCACTCAGTGTTGATTAATTTCAATGCATGTTTATGACCGTTGGCGCTCTCTAGTTGGTCGCTCCTCAATCTTTTGCTAGCCTTCACTTGTACTAAGCGGGAATACTACTTTCGCATCCACTTCCTTAAACCCAAAGTTGTTCCATGTGAGTCCACCATACCTACCTATATGTGGTATTTACCTACCGTTCCAAGTATATTTGCATGTGCCAAACTCTAAACTTTCAAATAATAATCTGTTTTGTATGCCCGAATCGCTTATATAGCGACTGGGGGCTGTCAGTTTCTTCCATGCTAGGTGGGTTATTCTCATGATGAGTGTTTATTCACTTGTCATTCACGATAAAGTGGTTGGTAATCGGGATGCCCAGTTCTATGCTCAAAATCAAATCAAAATATAACAATAAAACAAAACTCCCCCAGGACTGTTGTTGCTATGGACGGCACCCGTGGATGCGGCTAGCCGTGGAATGTGATCGTTGGTGGAGGGGGAGTAAAAACTTTACCATTCTGTTTGGGACCCACCTATAATGTATCTAGCATGGAAGATAGTGAGATCTCTTGGTTGTTATGTTGACAATGAAAGCATATCGCTCAAAATTATATTCATATCTGTTTTAAAATATCTGGGCTCTAGCACCTCTGCAAATCACTGCTTCCCTCTACGAAGGACCTATCTATTTACTTATATTGTTGAGTCATCGTCCTCTTATAAAAAGCACCAGCTGGAGAGCACCACTGTCATTTATATGCTTTGTTTTTAATTGATGTTGAGTATGAGTGTGAATGGATCTCTTTTGCCATGAATTATAATGTATAGTCAGTCCTTGATCTCCAGGGGTGCTCTGCATTTATGTTTTGCGGTCTCAGAAAGGGCTAGCGAGATACCATTTTGTCATATTATATCATGATTTTTTTGAAAAAGTGTTCTCATCCGAGATTTATTATTATTACTCGCTAGTTGATTATGCCATTGATATGAGTAAATGTGAGACCAAAATGTTATTGTGAATATGGCTACTTCATAATCTTTGCTGAAAACCTGAATATTGGCTAGACATATTTGCAACAATAAGATCAAACAGAGTTTGTAAAAGTTTTTCTTTGTCATTTTTCAGTTTGTCAACTGAATTGCTTGAGGACAAGCAATGGGTTAAGCTTGGGGGAGTTGATACGTGTCCATCGTATCTACTTTTCCAAACTCTTTTGCCCTTGTGTTGGGCCCTAATTTGCATGATTTGAATGTAACTAACCAGGACTAACGTTGTTTTCAGCAGAATTGCTATGGTGTTATTTTTGTGCAGAAATAAAAGTTCTCGGATTTACCTGAAAAATTTACGGAGAATATTTTTGGAATATATAAAAAAATACTAGCACAGGAATTAACTAGAGGGGTCCACCCAGAGACCACAAGCCTGGGGGTCACGCCCCCTAGTGCGCGCCTACAGGGCTTGTGGGCCCCCTGAACCTCCTTCGACCTCAACTCCAACTCTATATAACCCTATTCGGGGAGAAAAATCAGGGAGAGGGATTCATTGCGTTTTACGATTCGGAGCCATCGCCGCCTCCTATTCCTCATAGGGAGGGCTGATCTGGAGTCCGTTCAGGGCTCCGGAGAGGGGGATTCGTCGCCATTATCATCAGCAACCTTCCTCCATCACCAATTTCATGATGCTCACCGCCGTGTGTGAGTAATTCCATCATAGGCTTGCGGGCGGTGATGGGTTGGATGAGATTTATCATGTAATCGAGTTAGTTTTGTTAGGGTTTGATCCCTAGTATCCACTACGTTTTGAGATTGATGTTGCTATGACTTTGCTATGCTTAATGCTTGTCACTAGTGCCCGAGTGCCATGATTTCAGGTCTGAACCTATTATGTTTTCATGAATATATTTATGTTCTTGATCCTATCTTGCAAGTTGTAGAAACCTATTACGAGTTATGATCCGCATACCCCAAGGTGAAAAAAATGGGATTCTTTCCGGCGATTACCGTAGTTTGAGAAGTTCATGTATTCACTTAGTGCTAATGCTTTGTTCCGGTTCTCTATTAAAAGGAAACCTTAATATCCCTTAGTTTCCATTGGGACCCTGCTGACACAGGAGGGTAGGTCAAAATATGTCATGCAAGTTCTTTTCCATAAGCACGTATGACTATATACGAAATACATGCCTACATTATATTGATGAATTGGAGCTAGTTCTGTGTCACCCTAGGTTATGACTGCTACATGATGAATATCATCCGACACAATTTTTATTGTCGATCCATTGCCTACGAGCTTTTCACATATTGATCTTTGCTAAGATATTTTTGTTGCTACTGCTGTTACAATCACTACAAACTGCTATTATTACTTTCTGCACCGCTACCGTTACTTCCATATTACTTTGCTACTAACTACTTTGCTGTAGATATTAAGTCTTCCGGGTGTGGTTGAATTGACAATTTAGCTGCTAATACTCGTGAATATTCTTTGGCTCCCCTTGTGTCGAATCAATAAATTTGGGTTGAATACTCTACCCTCGAAAACTGTTGTGATCCCCTATACTTGTGGGTTATCACCAAACCAAAGTTCATACGGTGTCGTCTCAACGGATTTAGATGGTACCCTATTTAACGTGAATGCGGCTGTCTCTAATGCATAACCCCAAAACAATACAGGCAAATCGGTAAGATACATCATAGAACACACCATATCTAATAAAGTACGGTTACAACGTTCAAACACACCATTACGCTGTGGTGTTCCAGGTGGCATGAATTATGAAACAGTTTCATATTGTCTTAAATGAAGGCCAAACACGTAACTCAAATATTCACCTCTGCGCTCAGATCATAGAAACTTTATTTTCTTGTTATGATGATCTCCACTTCACTCTGAAATTCTTTAGACTTTCCAAATGATCTAGACTTGTGGTTCATCAAGTAGATATACCCATACCTACTTAAATCATCTATGAAGGTTAGAAAATAACGATACCCGCCGCGTGCTTCAACACTCATCGGACCGCATACATCGGTATGTATTATTTCCAATAAGTCATTAGCTCGCTCCATTGTTTCGGAGAATGGAGTTTTAGTCATCTTACCCATGAGGCATGGTTCATAAGTATCAAGTGATTCCAAAAGTACATCCGCATGGAGTTTCTTCATGTGTTTTACACCAATATGACCTAAATGGCAGTGCCACAAGTATGTTGCACTATCATTATCAACTTTGCATCTTTTGGCATCGATATTATGAATATGTGTATCACTACGATCGAGATTCAACAAGAATAGACCATTAATCAAAGGTGCATGACCATAAAAGATATTACTCATGTAAATAGAACAACCATTATTCTCTGACTTAAATGAATAATTATCTCGCAATAAACAAGATCCAGATATAATGTTCATGCTCAACATTGGCACCAAATGTCCCTTGCCCTTTTTCTTAAAACTGGTGGTCTTGTTAACCATCAACACTTGATGCTCTTTCTTGATTTCTACCTCCGCCGATTTCAGCGAAGAGCTCGGGAATCATTTTCGTCATCCCTTGCATATTATAGTTCATCACGAAGCCTTTGTAGCTTGGTGGCATTGACTGAAGAACTCTGTCAATAACACTCTCATATGGAGGATCAATTCCCTACTGAGTTAAGTCGTTGTGGTACCAAGACATTCTGAGTATGTGTTCACTCACAGAACTGTCCTCATCTGACGAGGACATCAATACCACCTCGTGCATGCCAATTAAATTACCAGGTACTTACGTTTCTTGGTAATGATTCTAATGTTCATGAGAATATGATGCTGCCTAAATTGGATATAGTTGTTTTGCTTACAAATGAAGGGCCTAGCTTGGAGAAGGATGAACATTGGAGCAAGAAAAAGCATGGAGATGATGGCATGCGCAAGGGAAACAAGAACAGAGTTTCAAGTGATGATTTCAGGACTATGAAGCCACCGTAATAAGTGCATGAAGGCTTGGACAAAATATACAAGATGCCACTTCAAAAATTTCATCCAGAGGCTATTATAGGTGTTCCCTCACCTTATTGTTGGGCCAGGCCCATGTAATATCAAAATACATAAGTATAGGTTGTTTTTAGAGTCTGTATGTGTGGGGAAACAAAGTTAGGGTCGGTTTCGGACCCCTCCAACAAAGGATCATGAAATTCCCCCTACTCCTCCATATATACAGCCCTTAGGGCGTCGTTTAGACTTTGGGTTTTGTTTAGATTAAAAGTTTGCCATAGCTGCAACTTCACGTACTTCGTTTGTGTTCAACGACCAGACCAAGATGTCATAGAACCCCGCCTTCATTAATTAAGTTTTCCTCTTATATTCGCAATATCCATATTGCAATTTCAGTTTCTTGCTTGTTCTTCATTTGCTTGTAGGAAATAGACCTTCGTGGTCAGGTTGATCGTGCTCCCGCGTGGTCAATAACCTCTCGGAGTTGGTTTAGCGATTGCTAAGGCGCGACGTCCTCACACGTTCGTAGTCAGACCGTCAAAGTATACTACACCAAAAACGATAGCCACCATTTCATCGAAAGACGGGACACCTTTGCCTCTATCATCATCCATCTTACAAGTAAAGAACTTGTTAGAGACTTCATATCTCTCAACCCGGGCATTAGCTTGAAATATCAACTTCATCTCTTGGAATATCTCATATGCTCAGTGGCGTTCAAAACATTTTTGAAGTCCCGGTTCCAAGCCGTAAAGCATGGCACACTGAACTATCACGTAGTCATCAGATCGAGCCTGCCAGACATTCATAACGTCTACATCAGCTCCTGCAGCAGGTCTGTCACCTAGTGGTGCATCAAGGGAATAATTCTTCAATGCAGCAATGAGGATAATCCTCAAGTTACAGACTCAGTCCGTGTAGTCTCTACCATCACCTTTCAACTAATCTAGGAATGCATTAAAATTCAAGGGAACGGTAGCACGGACCTTTGATCTACAACATAGATTTGCAAAAACTATTAGGACTAAGTTCATGACAAATTTTAGTTCAATTAATCAAATTACTAATGAACTCACACTTAAATCAACATCCCTCAAGTTTTCTAAGTGATACATGATCCAAATCAACTAACCCATGTCCGATCATCATGTGAGATGGGGTAGTCTTTAATGGTGAACATCTCTATGTTGATCATATCTACTATATGGATCGCGTTTGACCTTTCGGTCTCCAGTGTTCCGAGACCATGTCTATACATGCTAGGCTCATCAAGTTTAACCCAAGTATTCCTCATGTGCAAAACTGGCTTACACCCGTTGTATGTGAACGTAGAATCTATCACACCCTATCATCACGAGGTGCTTCGGAATGACGAACTTTAGCAATGGTGCACACTCGGGGAGAACACTTTATCTTGAAATTAAGTGAAAGGATCATCTTATAATGCTACCACCATTCTAAGAAAAATAAGATGCATAAAGGATGAACATCACATGCAATCAAAAAATGTGACATGATATGGCCATCATCATCTGGTGCCTTTTATCTCCATCTCCAAAGCATCGGCGTGATCTCCAGCATCACCAGCATGACACCTTGGTCTCCATCGTTGCATCGGGGTCGTCTCGCCAACTATTGCTTGTACAACTATTGCTAACGCATGGCGATAAAGTAAAGCAATTACATGGCGCTTAGTGATTGACACGCAGGTCATACAATAATTACATGGCGCTAAGGCTCCCGCCGGTTGTCATACTCATCGACATGCAAGTTGTGAACTTATTAAAAAAACATGATCATCTCATACATCAACATATATCATATCATATCTTGACCATATCATATAACAACATGCCCTATAGAAACAAGTTAGACGTCATCTACTTTGTTGTTGCAAGTTTTACGTGGCTGCTAAGGGCAACTAGCAAGTACCGTTCTTACCTACGCATAACCACAACAGTGATTATCAAGTTGCCATTTAACCTTCTGCAAGGACCGCCTTAGTCAAATCCGATTCAACTAAATTAGGAGAAACAGACACCCGCCAACCACCTTTATGCAAAACAAGTTGCATGTCTGTGAGTGGAACCGGTCTCATGTGCGTGGACATGTAAGGGTGGTCCGAGCCGCTTCATCCCACAATGCCGTCGAATCAAAATAAGACATTGGTGGGAAGCAATATGAACATCACCGCCACAACTCCTTTGTGTTCTACTCATGCATATCATCTACGCATAGACCTAGCTTTGATACCATTGTTGGGGAATGTTGCATGGAAAACAAAAACATTCTACGCACATGCAAGATCAATCCATGGAGATGCATAGCTACGAGAGGGGAGAGCATCTACATACCCTTGTAGATCGCCAAGCGCAACGCAATTGATGTAGTCATACACCTTCACTGTCCATCCCGATCAAGTACCGAACGTACGACACCTCCGCGTTCAGCTGACGTTCAGCTTGATGACATCCTCGCCTTCTCGATCTAGAAAGAGAGGCGAAGCAGTAGATGAGTTCTGGCAGCACGAGGTGTGGTGACGGTGGGGTGAAACTATTCAGTAGAGCTTCGCCGAGCTCAACGGTTTAGAACGTAGGACGAACTAGAGGGAGAGGGGGCACCGCACATGGCTTGGGAATCGTGGTGTGTGTTGCCTCCTCCCCTCCTCACATGTATATAGTTGGAGGGGGAGGGGAGGCAGCCCTAGGCACACTCCAAGGGGGGCGGCAGCCGCCCTAGGGGCTTGCCATAGGTACACCCCTTCCTTCTTGGCGCGAGAGGGCAAAGGAAAGGGAGCTAGCTGCCTTAAGGCTCCTCCCCTTCGTTCTCCCTTGCACGGAGAAAGGCAGGAGGGGGCCAACCCCTCCTCTTTCCTTCCCCTAGGGCTGGCGGCCAGGAGGTGGGCGCGCCCGCCCCCTGTCGGCTGGGGTGCTCCCTTCTCCTTGGTCCGTTAAGCCCAATACCTCCCGTGGCCTCTCGGAACCCCTTCCGGCACTCCGATGCATTTCAAAACCTTTCCGAAACCCGAATACCTTCATCCTATATATCAATCTTTACCTCTGGACCATTCCAGAGCTCCTCGTCATGTCCGTGATCTTATCCAGGACTCCGAATAACATTCGGTCACCAATATACACAACTCATATAGTACTATATCGTCAACAAACGTTAAGAATGCGAACCCTACGGGTTCGAGAATGATGTAGACATGACCGAGACGCTTCTCTGGTCAATAACCAATAGAGGGACCTGGATGCTCATATTGGTTCCTACACATTCTACAAAGATCTTTATCGGTCGCTCGGGCAAGTAACATACCGACAGACAAAGGGAACTACATATGTTGTCATAAAGGTAGATTCGATCATTGGTATCTCCATACCTAGTTCAATCTCGTTACCGCCAAGTGTCTTTAGTCAGCTGTAATACATAATCTTGCAACTAAATCCTTAGTCACTTTACTTGCAAGCTTCTTGTCATGTTGTATTACCGAGAGGGCCCAGAGATACCTCTCCATCATACAGAGTGACAAATCCCAATCTCGATTCTCTCCAACTCAACAGACACCTTCAGAGATACCTGTAGAGCACCTTTACGATTACCTAGTTATGAAGTGACGTTTGATAGCACAGAAGGTATTCCTCCGGTATCTGAGAGTTGCATGATCTCATGGTCGAAGGAATATGTATTTGACATTAAGAATGCAGTAATAAAAACTAAACGATCATATGCTATGCTAATGGATGGATCTTGTCTATCACATCATTCTCCTAATGATGTGATCCCGTTATCAAGTGACAACACATGCCTATGGTTAGGAAACCTTAACCATCTTTTGATCAACGAGCTAGTCTAGTATAGTCTCACTAGGGACATGGTATTTGTTTATGTATCCACACATGTATTTAAGTTTCCAATCAATACAATTATAGCATGAATAATAAACCTTTATCATGATTAAGGAAATATAGTAATAACCACTTCATTATTGCCTCTAGGGCATATTTCCAATAGAGGGATTGTTATATGATCCAATTATGTTATCATTGTTGAGAGATTTTGCAATAGTGAAAGTATGAACCCTAGGCCTTGTTTTCAAGCATTGAAATACAGTTTTTGCTCACTTTTTCTACTTGCTACCTTGCTGTTTTTATATTTTCAGATTACAAAAACCTATATCAACTATCATATTACACTTGTATCAACATCTCTTCGCCGAACTAGTGCACCTATACGATTTACCATTGTATTGGGTGTGTTGGGGACATAAGAGACTCTTTGTTATTTGGTTGCAGGGTTGTTTGAGAGAGACCATCTTCTTCCTACACCTCCCATGGATTGATAAACCTTAGGTCATCCACTTGAGGAAAATTAGCTACTGTCTGATAACCCACAAGTATAGGGGATCACAACAGTTTTCGAGAGTAGAGTATTCGACCCAAATTTATTGATTTGACACAAGGGGAGCCAAAGAATATTCTCAAGTATTAGCAGTTGAGTTGTCAATTCAACCACACCTCAAAGACTTAATATCTGCAGCAAAGTATTTTGTAGCAAAGTAATATGGAAGTAATAGTAATGGTGGCAAAAATAACAGTAGCAGTTTTGTAGTGAGTGTGACAGCAGTAGCAACAAAAGTAACTTAGCAAAGATCAATATGTGAAAATCTCGTAGGCAAAGGATCGACAATGATAATTGTGTTGGATGATATTCATCATGTAGCAGTCATAACCTAGGGTGACACAGAACTAGCTCCAATTCATCAATGTAATGTAGGAATGTATTCCGTATATAGTCATACGTGCTTATGGAAAAGAAATTGCATGATATCTTTTGTCCTACCCTCTCGTGGCAGAAGGGTCCTAATGGAAACTAAGGGATATTAAGGCCTCCTTTTAATAGAGAACTGGACCAAAGCATTAGCACTTAGTGAATACATGAACTCCTCAAACTACGGTAATCACTGGAAAGAATCCCAATTATTGTCACCTTAGGGTATGCATATCATAACTCATAAGGTGTATAGAACTTGCAAGATAGGATCAAGAACACACATATATTCATGAAAACATAATAGGTTCAGATCTGAAATCATGCAACTTGGGCCCTAGTGACAAGCATTAAGCATAGCAAAGTCATAGCAACATCAATCTCAGAACATAGTGGATACTATGGATCAAACTCTAACAAAACTAACTCGATTACATGATGAATCACATCCAACCCATCACCGTCCAGCAAGCCTACGATGGAATTACTCACGCACGGCGGTGAGCATCATGAAATTGGTGATGGAGGAAGGTTGCTGATGATGATGGTGACAAATCCCCCTCTGCGGAGCCCCAAACAAACTCTACAACTTGATGAAGAATGGGAGTCGGCGGCGGCTCTGTACCCTAAAATGCGAGAATCCTTCTCCCTGATTTTTTTCACTCTGGATGTGAAGATATAGAGTTGGACTTAGGGTCGGAGGAGGTCTAGGGGGCCCACAAGCCGCCAGGGCGCGCCCTAGGTTTGTGGCCAATGGGTGGACCCCCTCTGGTTGATTCTTTCGCCAGTATTTTTTATATATTCCAGAAATATTCTTCATAAATTTTCATGTCATTCCGAGAACTTTTATTTATGCACAAAAAATAACACCAAGGCAATTCTGCTGAAAACATCGTCAGTCCAAGTTAGTTCCATTCAAACCATGCAAATTAGCGTCCGAAACAAGGGCAAAAGAGTTTGGAATAGTAGATACGATGGAGACATATCAAATCCCCCAAGCTTAACCCATTGCTTGTCCTCAAGCAATTCAGTTGACAAAATGACAATGACAAATAAAAACTTTTATAAACTCTGTTTGATCTTGTTGTTGCAAATATGTATAGCCAGCATTCAGGTTTTCAGCAAAGATTATGAAGTAACCATATTCATAATAACATTCAGGTCTCACATTTACTCATATCAATGGCATAATCAACTAGTGAGCAATAATAATAAATCTTGGATGACAACACTTTTTTCAAAACAATCATGATATGATATAACAAAATGGTATCTCGCTAGCCCTTCTCGAGACCGCAAAACATAAATGCAGAGCACCCCTGAAGATCAAGGACTGACTAGACATTGTAATTCATGGTAAAAGAGATCCAGTCACACTCATACTCAATATCAATTAATAACAAAACATACAAATGACAGTGGTGCTCTCTAACTGGTGCTTTTTATAAGAGGATGATGACTCAGCAATAAAAGTAAATAGATAGGCCCTTCGTAGAGGGAAGCAGGGATTTGCAGAGGTGCCAGAGCTCGAGCTTTGTGATACAGAGATGAATATAATTTTGAGTGGTATGTTTTCATTGTCAACATATCAACCAAGAGATCTCATTATATTCCATGCTAGATATATTATAGGCAGTTCCCAAACAGAATGGTAAAGTTTTTACTCCCCCTCCACCAACAAGCACACTCCACGGCTGGTCCAAAAGAACGGGTACCGTCCATACCAACAACAGTCTTGGGGGAGTTCTTTTTGAAGTTATCTTTTGATTTGACTTCGAGCATGGAACTGGGCACCCCGATTACCAGCCACTTTCTTGTGAATGACAAGTGAATAAACACTCATCATGAGAATAACCCACCTAGCATGGAAGATACTGACAGCCCCCAGTCGCTACATGAGTGATTCGGGCATACAAAACCGACTATTATTTGAAGGTTTAGAGTTTGGCACACGCAAATTTACTTGGAACGACAGGTAAATACCGCATATAAGTATGTATGGTGGACTCATATGGAACTACTTTGGGTTTATGGAAGTGGATGCAGAAGCAACATTCTCGCTTAGTACAAGTGAAGGCTAGCAAAAGATTGAGGAGCGGCCAACTAGAGAACGATAAGAGTCATAAACATGCGTTGAGATTAACCAACATTGAGTGCAGGCATGAGTAGGATATAAATCACCATGAACATAAATATCGTTGAGGCTATATTGATTTTGTTTCAACTACATGCGTGAACATGTGCCAAGTCAAGCCACTCGAATCATTCAAAGGAGGATACCATCCTATCATACTACATCACAACCATTTTAAAAGCATGTTGGCACGCAAGGTAAACCATTATAAACTCCTAGCTAATTAAGAATGGCATGAGTAACTATAATCTCTAATTGTCATTGCAAACATGTTTCATTCAGAAGGGGCTGAATCAAGAATGATGAACTAATCATATTTACAAAAACAAAATAGGTCGAGTTCATAGAAACTTTTCCTCATCTCAATCATTTTATCAAATGTCGTCATTATTGCCTTTCACTTGCACAACCGAACGGTGTGAATAATAATAAGAGTGCACGTTCATCGGACTAAGCTGGAATCTGCAAACATTTATTCAAAGGAGAAGACAAGGTAGTGTGGACTCTTTGTTAGATCAACCATAGTGCATATGATAGCCACGCAACATTTTCATCGTGGCCTTCTCCTGACGACCCAAAGAAAGGGAAAAGAAATCCAAAGAAACACACTGAAAATGTTTTTGGAGTATTTTTTTCTGAAGAAAGTAAAACAAGAACGAGAAAAACTATTTACACAGGAAAGCTCCCAACAAGCAAAAGAATAACGAGAAATCTTTTTGGGTTTTCTTTTAATACTACTACTAAATAAACATGGAAAGGATACTAAAAAGAAACAACAGCTATTTTTTGGATTTTCTCAAAGTTTTTTAAACACACAAGAAGAAAGCAAGAAAAAGAAATAAACTAACATGGATAGTACAATGAAAAAGTATGAAAACCGACAACTGAAATGAATGTGTGGACATGAATGTAATGTCGGTGAGAAATACATACCACCCCAAGCTTAGGCTTTTGGCCTAAGTTGGTCTAGGGCCATGGCTGGCCTGGTGGATATCCAAAGTTATAGTCGGGGTTGTACTGGGATGCGGCAGCTACTGCCTGAAGGGTTGCAGCATGGAGGCGAGCGGCCTCCACCTCTCTCTCATACTCGTCTGCCTCCTCTCTAGTTATAAAATATCTCCCTCTTACCTGAAAGTTAAAGACATGAGCAGGAGTGGTAATATGGACAACATGCTGCCCGTCAAAGATTAGTCGGTACTGGGGGGCGTTCATTCCTATCAAGAAACTGGTAGCATACCATGGCATTATATTCAAGAAAAGCAGGTGATAACTCATTGTCATTCCCCCTTATGGGTACCCCAAATAATTAGCTAAACGGGTTGCATAAATCCCACCAAATAAATCTCCATCTTTAGCATTAAGATGTAACCTCCTCGCAATAATGGCCCCCAGGTTATATCGTTTATCACCCAACACCGCACACTTGAGGACACTAAGATCTGATGCACAAAGGTGGTTATGATCATGTTTACCATTAATGCATCTACCTATGAAGAGAGAGAAATAATGTATGGAAGGAAAATGAATGCTCCCCAAAGAGGCTTGTGTAATATTTCTAGTTTCTCCCACAACAATGCTAGCAAGGAAATCATTATACTCAGTTTTGGGAGGCTTGTTGTGAATGCCCCATTGTGGGATTTTGCATGCAGTATTAAAATCTTCAAGGTCCATGGTATATGATTCATCATAACGATCAAATAAAACAATATGGGTATTGCGTTGAGATGTAAATTTAAACCTTCGGACAAATGAATCAGTGAGTTGATAGTATTGAGGACACTTATCTGATACGAAGTCCTCAAGATCCGCATTCCGTACATACGCATCAAATTCCTATTTGAAACCTGCATGAACCATGAATTGATCCAACGACCATTCACAAGGCCGTACTTGAGCTTCTCTTGGTGTTTTTCTTCCTCTGAAAAATTTCTGAAATTTTTAGTAACTCAAAATAAAAGTGAACCAAAGTCAACAAAATTGATAGCAACTACTCCAACAAGTTTCTAGAGGCTATGTCATGCATCAAAACTACTTTGGACCATATAAATTTGACATGCGAGCTCAAGAACAAGGTCACCACAATAGCAAAAATCTGCAATAAATAAAGCACTAGAACAAAAACTAATTGGACCACTAGAGGAGTCACATACCGAAGAACAATCCCCCAAAACAGTTTTGCAAATGGACCTTTGCACAAGGAGATAAAAAATGGCAGCAAGATGAGCAAGAACACGGGTTTGAGCAACGGGATGATTTTTTCTGGAGGAAGACGAAGTGGATGGGTGCTATAATAAGTGAGGGGGACCCACGTGGGACCCACAAGGCAGGGGGCGTGCCCAGGGTGTAGGGCGCGCCCTCCACCCTTGTGGTCCACTGGTGCAGTCCCCTGGTGCATGTTCAGTGCCAGAAATTCTAAAATGTTCTATAAAAAATCATACTAAATTTTCAGGGCACTTGGAGAACTTTTATTTTTGGGACATTTTTTATTGGAGAGATAATTCAAAAAACAAACGAATAATACTATTTTTGCTTTATTTATTCTAAATAACAGAAAGTAAAAAGTAGGTACAGAAAGTTGTGCTTCCTAAATTCATCCATCTCATGCTCATCAAAAGGAATTCATTAACAATGTTGATCAAGTCTTATTAACAAACTTCTTTCGAATAACATAAAACCAGAGAATTTTTGGATAACACTAGGTTACCTCAACGGGGATATGTATGTCCCCAAAAATAAGAATATCATATTTCTTTTTGGCAGTAGGAAGAGGGAATTCAAAACCTCCAATAGTAATAGTTGAAATTTTTCCAATAGAATTGATACTATGAACTTGAGGTTGTTTCTTCGGAATCTGTATCGTATGCTCATTACCATTAACATGAAAAGTGACATTGCCTTGGTTGCAATCAATAATAGCCCCTGCAATATTCAAAAAGGGTCTACCAAGGATGATTGACATATTGTCATCCTCGGGAATATCAAGAATAACAAAGTTCGTTGAGATAGTAATGTTTGCAACCATGATAGGCACATCCTCACAAATACCGATGTGTATAGCAGTTGATTTATCAGCCATTTGCAAAGAAATTTCAGTAGGTGTCAACTTATTCAATTCAAGTCTACGGTATAAAGAGAAAGGCATAACACTAACACCGGCTCCAAGATCACATAAAGCAGTTTTAACATAGTTTCTTTTAATAGAGATGGTATAGTTGGTATTCCTGGATCTCCTAGTTTCTTTGGTATTCCACCCTTAAAACTATAATTAACAAGCATGGTGGAAATTTCAGCCTCCGATATCTTTCTTTTATTTGTAACAATATCTTTCATATACTTAGCATAGGAAGACATTTTCATAATATCGGTCAAACACATAAGCAAAAGACAGGTCTAAGCATTTCAGCAAAGCGCTCCAAATCCTCATCATCCTTTTTCTTGGATGGTTTAGGAGGAAAGGGCATGGGTTTCTGAAACCATGGTTCTCTTTGTCTACCATGTTTCCTAGCAATGAAGTCTCGCTTATCATAATGTTGATTCTTTGATTGTGGGTTATCAAGATCAATAACAGGTTCTACCTCCACATCATTATCATTACTAGGTTGAGCATCAACCTAAACATCATCATTAACATTATCACTAGGTTCATGTTCATTACCAAATTGTGTATCAACATTAGAAATAGAAATATCATTCTCAGGTGTGTCTATGACAGGTTCACTAGAAGCATGCAAAGTCCTATCAGGTTTCCTTTTCTTTTTATTACTAGGAGGACTAGGTGCATCAATATTAATTCTCTGAGAATCTTACTACTCATCTCATTGAGCAAATCATCATGTGCCTTAATTACTTGTTCTACTTGAGTTCTAACCATGGAATCATCTTACTAATAAGCTTAAGATCATTAACAGTTCTACTCATATAATCACCCAAGCAGTCAAGCATGTAAGCATTACGTTTCAATTTTCTACTAACATAAGCATTGAAATTTTCCTATTTAACAATAAAATTATCAAACTCATCCAAGCATTGACTAGCTGACTTATTATGAGGAATATCACCTTCATCAAATCTATAGAGAGAGTTTACCTCTACTACCTGTGTTGGGTTCATAGATTTCTTTGCCTCTTACATATCTTCAGGATAGAGAAATATAATACCTCTTTTCTTCAGAGTTGGCTGAGGAGTTGGTTTAGGAAGTGTCCAATCATTATCATTACTAAATATATTATTCAATAGCAATTCAGCTTGCTCAACAGTTCGTTCCGTGCAAACACAACCAGCACAACTATCTAGGTGGTCCCTAGAAGCATCGGTTTGTCCATTATAAAAGATATCAAGTATTTCATTTTTCTTGAGGGGATGATCAGGCAAATCATTAAGTAATTGGAGAAGCCTCCCCCAAGCTTGTGGGAGACTCTCTTCTTCAAATTGCACAAAGTTAAATATTTCCTTTAAAGCAGCTTGTTTCTTATGAGCATGGAAATATTTTTCAGAGAAGTAGTAAATCATATCCTGGGGACTACGCACACAACCAGGAGCAAGAGAATTAAACCATAACTTATCATCACCCTTTAACGAGAAAGGAAACAACTTAAGAATATAGTAATAGCGATTTTTTTCCTCATGAGCACATAGGGTAGCTATATCATTCAATTTAGTAAGATGCGCCACAACAGTTTCAGATTCATAACCATGGAAAGGATCAGATTCAACCAAAGCAATTAACTCAGGATCGACATAGAATTCATAATCCTTATTAGTAACAAAGATAGGCGAAGTAGAAAACTTAGGATTATATTGCATTCTAGCATTCAAAGATTTTTCTTTCCCCTTGCGTAATAATTTCTTAAGACCATCTCTATCCTTACAAGCAAGAAAGTCCCTAGCTACCTCTCCATCCATAACATAACCCTCAGGCATAACACGAAGTTCATATCTAGGAGAGCTAGTCTTATCAGGTGTCTCAAAGTTTTTAGTTTCAATAATTTCATCAGTTTCAGAAATATCATCATCTTTAGCATAATCAATAGTTCTAACTCTAGCAAGATGTTCATCAAGTAATTCACCCAGCAGCACAATTTTATCAAGCAAAGTAGTAGCATCATAAGCATCATCAATAACATGCGACATATCAGAATCTATAGCAGGTGTAGGTATCGCAAGCTTACTCAAAACAGAAGGTGAATCAAGTGCAGAGCTAGATGGCAGTTCCTTACCTCCCCTTGTAGTAGAGGAAAAAAATCTTGGTTCTATTATCTTTCAAATTCCTCATAGTGATCAACAAATATATATCCCAAGAGACTCAGAGAATAGAGCCATGCTCCCTGGAAATGGCGCCAGAAATTCTTCCCGCTACTTCTTGAACTTGCGTTGGTTTTTCTCTTGAAGATGAAAGGGTGATGCAACAAAGTAGAGATAAGTGTTTCCCTCAGTTAAGAACCAAGGTATTAATCCATTAGGAGAAGAACGCACAAATCACCAATACCTGCACACACAATCAAACACTTGCACCCAATGCGACAAAGGGGTTGTCAATCCCTTCACTGTCACTTGCAAAGGTCAGATCCGGTAGAGATAGATAAATAAAACTAAACAAAAGAAACATATTTTGGGGGTTTTTTGGTTTATAGATGTAAAAATAAAGATTGCAAAATAGCAGATCGGAAACTAATATGATGGAAAATAGACCCCGGGGCCATAGGTTTCACTAGAGGCTTCTCTCATGAAGGCAAATAATACGGTGGGTGAACAAACTACTGTCGAGCAATTAATAGAAAAGTGCAAAGTTATGATGATATCCAAGGCAATGATTATGCAATATAGGCATCACGCCCATGTCAAGTAGACCGACTCCTGCCTGCATCTACTACTATTACTCCACACATCGACGGTTATCCAGCATGCATCTAGAGTATTAAGTTCATAAAGAACGGAGTAACGCCTTATGTAAGATGACATGATATAGAGGAATAACCTCATGCAATATGATGTAAACCCCATCTTTTTATCCTCAATGGCAACAATTCAATACATGTCTCGCTACCCCTACTTTGTCACTAGGTGAAATCACGCAAGATTGAACCCAAAGCTAAGCACCTTCCACCATTGCTAGCCTCTCTAGTACCGCGCAACTTTCGTCGATGCCATACACCCACCTATTATCTTCCTCAAAACAGCCACCATACCTACGTATTATGGCATTTCCATAGCCATTCCGAGATATATTGACATGCAACTTCCACCGTTCCATTTATTATGACACAGACCATCATTGTCATATTGCTTTGCATGATCATGTAGTTGACATCGTATTTGTCGGAAAGCCACCTTTCATAATTTTTTCATACATGTCACTCTTGAGTCATTGCACATCCCGGTACACCGCCGGAGGCATTCATATAGAGTCATATTTTGTTCTAAGTATTGAGTTGTAATTCTTGAGTTGTATGTAAATAAAAGTGTGATGATCTTCATTATTAGAGCATTGCCCTATGTGAGGAAAAAAATAAAAGAGGCCAAAGAAGCCAAACAAAAAATGAGAGAAAAGAGAGAAGGGGCAATGTTACTATCCTTTTACCACACTTGTGCTTCAAAGTAGCACCATGATCTTCATGATAGGGAGTCTCCTATGTTGTCACTTTCATATACTAGTGGGAATTTTTCATTATAGAACTTGGCTTGTATATTCCAACGATGGGCTTCCTCAAATTGCCCTGGGTCTTCGTTAGCAAGCAAGTTGGATGCACACCCACTTAGTTTTCTTTTGAGCTTTCATATACTTATAGCTCTAGTGCATCAGTTGCATGGCAATCCCTACTCACTCACATTGATATCTATTGATGGAAATCTCCATAGCCCGTTGATACGCCTACTTGATGTGAGACTATCTCCTCCTTTTTTGTCTTCTTCACAACCACCATATCCTATTCCACCTATAGTGCTATGTCCATGGCTCACACTCATGTATTGCATGAAAGTTGAAAAGGTTTGAGAACATCAAAAGTATGAAACAATTGCTTGGCTTGTCATCGGGGTTGTGCATGATTTGAATATTTTGTGTGATGAAGATGGAGCATAGCCAGACTATATGATTTTGTAGGGATAACTTTCTTCGGCCATGTTATTTTGAGAAGACATAATTGCCTTGTTAGTATGCCTGAAGTATTATTGTTTTTATGTCAATATTAAACTTTTGTTTTCAATCTTATGGATCTAAACATTTTTTCCACAATAAAGAAAATTACATGGATAAATATGTTAGGTAGCATTCCACATCAAAAAAATCTGTTTTTATCATTTACCTACTCGAGGACGAGTAGGAATTAAGCTTGGGGATGCTTGATACGTCTCCAACCTATCTATAATTTTTGATTGTTCCATGCTATTATATTATCTGTTTTGGATGTTTTATATGCATTAATATTCTATTTTATATTTTTTGGGACTAACATATTAACCTAGGGCCCAGTGCTAGTTTCTATTTTTTCCTTATTTTTGAGCTTGGTAGAAAAGGAATACCAAACAGAGTCCAAATGAAATAAAACTTTCGCGCTGCTTTTTCTTGGACCAGCAGACACCCAGGAGACTTGGAGTGCAAGTCAGAAGAGCCACGAGGCGGCGGCAAGGGTGGAGGGCGCGCCCTAGTGGGGTCCGCCCCCTGCCTTATGGGCCTCTCGTGACCCCCTTGACCTAGTTCCTCCTCCTATATATTCACATATATTCCCAAACTACCCGAAGCATCCACGAAAACACTTCTCCATCACTACAACCTTCTGTTGCCATGAGATCCCATCTTGGGGCCTTTTCCGGCATCCTGCCGGAGGGGGATTCGATCACGGAGGGTATCTACATCAACTCTATTGCCCTTCCGATGAAGCGTGAGTAGTTTACCACAGATCTACGGGTCCATAGATAGTAGCTAGATGGCTTCTTCTCTCTCTTTGATTCTCAATACCATGTTCTCCTTGATGTTCTTGGAGATCTGTCCGATGTAATCTTCTTTTGCGGTGTGTTTGTCGAGATCCGATGAATTGTGGATTTATGATCATCTTATCTATGAATATTATTTGAATCTTCTCTTAATTCTTGTATGCATGATTTGGTATCTTTGTATTTCTCTTCGAATTATTGGTTTGGTTTGGCTAACTAGATTGGTTTTTCTTGCAATGGGAGAGGTGCTTAGCTTTGGTTTCAAAGATCAATATTTGCATGTTGCTGATTTTAAATATTTAATTCAGAATTGTAAAGAAGGAAGAACATGGAACAACTTCATTGTTAATGATGGATTTGTGTTCCGTGCTAACAAGCTATGCATTCCAGCTAGCTCCATTCGTCTTTTGTTGTTGCAGGAGGCTCATGGAGGAGATTGGACCGTTTGAGGTCTGGTCGCTACAAGATGGTATCAGAGCACACGCTGACTGTAGGACACAACCACTAAGCTAAAGACCTAGATCACTACTCACTCTCTTCTCTTTCTGACTTCTCATCTTTTCTACTCTTTTAGGATGGCGGATGCAAGGAACAAGTTCACGCAACCAGATGAAGATACACCCTTTGGATGTCACTTGAAGGAAGTCACTAGATACCTAAACATAGGAGTACCAAGCTTCACCGGAACCTACAACGCCACTTTACCTGAAGAAGAGCGCTGGATGATTCAAGTTCAAGTTCCAGGAAGGACGTTCATGCCAGTCACTGAGCCCATAGAGTTTTCTTTTGATGCACCAACTTGGAGTCTAGGAAAGAGCATGGTAGCTCACATCGCCATGGGACGCATTGGAGAAGTCTACCGCAATGATCTCAAGGATACTATCTACCAGATTTGTGGGTGCAGAGATGAGCACTGGGAGATGATTAGCACCAGGAAGGATAGATCAGTTGCAGCTTTTATCCAAGAGTTAAACCAGCACATTCGACGTCAGGAGAACCAGATGTGCGCCGACATGATAGATCTGAAGAAGGCGAGGACAAGGATCAAGGAACTGGAGGAAGAACTCAAGGCTACACGTGAAGATTACGAAGAGGAAATCAAAGTATTAGTGGAGAAGAATGATGATCTGATCAAGAAGAACAGAATATTTATGGGAGGCCCTACACCAGTAGAAGAAGACGAAGAACCCAAGGAGATTCGCCCGGAAGACTACATCATCATCGACGACACCGACTCGGATCCAGACGATAGTGATGATGACTATGTTGATGAAGCTGGAGCAGATATAATGGAGTCTGCAACCAAAGAATATTTCTAGTAGACCACCTCATCAGTAGTAGTAGTCCACCATGTAAATATAGTAGTCCGGGCACTTTTGTGATAGTTAGATCGATTGTATGCCCTTGTTTGATTGATTGAATGAAGTGAATTGTTTGCTTTTGCCTCATGTGCATATGGGTAGTGTTTTCTCTTTAGACCCCCTCTATTCTTAAATCTCATCTTTTCTGAAACCTCAGATGCCTCCGAGACGTGACCCCGGATTTACCTTTCCACCGGAGCTCACCCAGTTGATCCAGCAGCAGAACACATTGATGCAGTTGTTAGTCCAGAATCAGAATCAGGGAAACAACAACAACAACCCACCACCACCACCACCTGTTGATCACTTAGCCCGTTTTCTTAGGCTGAATCCGCCGGTGTTTTCTAGTAGCACCGAGCCGATAGTAGCAGATGATTGGCTCCGCAAGACAGCTAGAGAGTTGACCACAGCAGGATGCACGGATGCGGAAAAGGTGAAGTTTGCCGCACATCAGCTTGAAGGACCCGCAGCATCATGGTGGGAGAATTTCACAGCCACTTTCCCTGTCGACACTGTCACGTGGGACCAGTGTCAGCAGGCTTTTCGAACTGCCCATGTTTCAGCAGGAGCTATGGCCATGAAGAAGCAGAGTTTCGCAACTTGCGCCAAGGAGGACGGACAGTTGGCCAGTATGTGGAGGACTTTAGTAAATTAGCACGTTATGCCCCAGATGACGTTGCTACAGATGCAGCTAAGCAGGAGAAGTTTCTGGAAGGACTGAACAATGAGTTGAGCATGCAGTTGATGGTAGCAACCTTCAACAATTACCAGGAGTTGGTAGATTGTGCTCTCATGATTGAAGGGAAGCAGCAGCAGATTGAGAATCACAAGAGGAAGTATGGACAAGGGAAGTACAATTCAGGAGCTCAGCAGAAGCCACATTTTACCCCTAGACCGGGAGGACATTTTCAGCATACCCATGGAGGAGGTAGCTCGCACAATCACAATGGCACCAAGAATGGTAATGGGAATGGAGGAAGCAACGGCCAGAATCGCACCAACCCATCGACCCCAGCCAAGAGAGACCTGAGCCAAGTCACTTGCTTTAAGTGCCAGAAGACCAGACATTATGCCAATGAATGTCCTGAATCATAGAATGGTAATGGCAATGGAAGCTCTAGGAAGAAGCTGGACCCTTTCAACAGGGGACGGGTGAACCACGTTAACATGGAGGAGGTTGAAGAGCAGCCGGATGCAGTAATCGGTAAGTTTTTGGTTAAGTCATTTACTGCACTCATTCTTTTTGATACTGGTGCATCGCATTCATACATATCAAGGGGATTTGTGGATAAGTATAACCTGCCCACCAAGGTTCTTAGAACACCTATGTTAGTAAGCTCACCAGGAGCGGAGTATATGGCTAGCCAAGGATGTTTTCAAGTGCCATTAAGTATTGGTAGGCATGTGTTCCCCTCGGATTTAATCATTTTGGAATCACAAGGTTTGGATGTAATTCTGGGTATGGATTGGCTGTCGATGTATGGAGGAAACATCGATTGCGCCAGTAAGTCAATCTTGCTTACCACCCCAGAAGGGAGAAGGATCAAGTATGTATCCCGGCATGTGCCAAAGAGGACTCAAGTAAATTGTTTAACAGGAGTTGTGCAGGAGGAAGTACCAGTAGTGAAGGAATTCCCCGATGTATTTCCAGAAGAATTGCCAGGCATGCCACCGGATAGAGATATTGAGTTTTTGATTGAGCTTTTGCCAGGCACATGGCCAATATCAAAGAGACCATATAGGATGCCCGCAAAGGATTTGGTGGAGATAAGAAGCAAATTAAGGAGTTACTGGATAAAGGATACATTCGCCCAAGTTCATCGCCTTGGGGATCGCCAGTACTTCTAGTGGAAAAGAAGGATGGATCGTTAAGGATGGTTGTTGATTATCGAGGTTTGAATGAAGTAACCATCAAGAACAAGTACCCACTACCGATGATCAATGATCTGTTTGATCGATTGCAAGGAGCTAAGGTATTTTCCAAGATCGATCTGCGATCAGGATACCACCAGTTGAAGATTCGAGAAGAGGATATACCTAAGACGGCTTTTACCACCAGGTATGGGCTGTACGAGTATATCGTTATGTCATTTGGTCTGACTAACGCACCTGCATATTTTATGAACATGATGAACAAAGTGTTTATGGAGTTCTTGGATAAGTTCATCGTAGTGTTCATTGATGATATCCTGGTTTACTCGAAGAATGAAGAGGAGCATAAGGAGCATTTGCGTTTGGTTCTTGGAAAGCTCAGAGAACATCAATTATATGCCAAGTTTAGCAAATGTGAGTTTGGGTTGAAAGAAGTTGGATTTCTTGGTCACGTTATATCCGGAGAAGGTATAGCAGTAGATCCCACTAAAGTTGATACCGTGACCAAGTGGGAAGCGCCAACAACAGTTGGAGAGATCCGGAGTTTTCTAGGACTCGCAGGATACTACCGGAGGTTTATTGAGAATTTCTCAAAGATTGCGAAGCCTATGACGGAGTTGTTGAAGAAGGATACCAAGTTCATATGGACTGAGGAATGTGAGGCTAGTTTTCAGGAGTTGAAGAAACGTTTGGTTACCACACCAGTGTTGATTTTACCGGATCAGACCAAGGATTATGAGATGTATTGTGACGCTTCACGTCGAGGACTTGGAGCAGTTCTTATGCAGGAAGGAAGAGTTGTTTCATATGCCTCACGACAGCTTAAGCCCCATGAGTTGAATTATGCTACGCATGATTTGGAGTTAGCAACCGTAGTGCATGCATTGAAGACTTGGAGACATTTTCTGATTGGAAACCATTGCGAGGTGTACACGGATCACAAGAGTTTGAAGTATATTTTCACACAGAAGGAGTTGAACCTCAGACAAAGGAGATGGTTGGAGCTCATTAAGGATTATGATATGAAATTGCATTACCACCCCGGAAAGGTTAACGTAGTAGCTGACGTGTTGAGCCGTAAGAGCCATGTCAACACCCTAATGACGGGAGATTTACCAGATGAGTTAGCCGAAAATCTTCGGGAGCTATGTTTGGAAATAGTTCCAAGAGGCTATGTAGAAGCATTGGAGATTCAGTCTACGCTGATGGATAAGATCAGAGAAGCCCAGAAGACTGACAAGGAGATTGCTTCTATTAAGGAGAAAATGAGCAAAGGAAAAGCTAAGGGATTTCGTGAGGATGAGCACGATACCTTATGGTTTGAAGACCGTGTCTATGTACCAAATGATTCAGAGATTAGGAAGTTAATTTTACAAGAGGCCCATGATTCACCGTATTCGATTCACCCAGGAAATACCAAGATGTATCTGGATTTGAAGGATATTTTCTGGTGGACCGGAATGAAGAAGGATATTGCGGAATATGTAGCAGTTTGTGATGTATGTCCATGAGTAAAGGCAGAGCATCAGAAGCCAGCCGGATTGCTACAGCCATTGCCGATACCCGAATGGAAGTGGGATAAGCTAGGCATGGATTTTATTACAGGATTGCCCAGAACACGTTCAGGCTATGACTTGATATGGGTTGTAGTCGATCGTTTGACAAAGGTAGCTCATTTCATTCCAGTGAAGACTACCTATACTAGTGCAAAGTTGGCAAAGATATACATGACTAGAATCGTTTGTCTGCATGGAGTTCCAAGGAGCATAGTATCAGATAGAGGAACCCAATTTACCTCAAAGTTCTGGAATCAGTTACATGAAACTTTGGGTACCAGACTGGAGTTTAGCATAGCTTTCCACCCGCAGACAGATGGACAGACTGAGAGAGTCAATCTGATTTTGGAGGATATGCTAAGAGCTTGTGCGCTAGATTACGGATCTAGTTGGGACGAGAATTTGCCGTATGCAGAGTTCTCTTACAACAACAGCTATCAATCCAGTTTGAAGATGGCCCCTTTCGAAGCCTTGTACGGAAGGAGGTGCAGGACCCCACTGTCTTGGGATGAAGTTGGAGACCGCCAGTTGTTTGGACCGGATCTGATAAAGGAGTCTGAACAGAAAGTGAAATTGATTCGTGATAGGCTCAAGGTAGCTCAATCCAGGCAGAAGAGTTATGCAGATTCTAAACGCAAGGAGACAGTTTACGCAGTCGGAGACCGAGTTTATCTTCGAGTATCTCCACTTCGAGGAGTTAAGCGCTTTGGAGTTAAGGGAAAGTTAGCGCCACGTTTTGTAGGCCCATACAAAGTTTTGGAGCGTATGGGAGAAGTTGCCTATAAGTTGGAATTGCCCGAAGGATTGTCAGGAGTTCATGATGTGTTTCATGTATCCCAGTTGAAGAAGTGCCACACATGGCTGACATACCGCTGAGAGATACGGTACCACTGGAAGCGATTCAGTTGGATAGTGATTTGACCAATGAGGAGAAACCAGTTAAGATACTAGAGTATGCCAGTCGAGTCACCCGCAGCAAGGTTATCAAGTTTTGCAAGGTTCAGTGGAGCCACCACACGAAGGATGAAGCCACCTGGGAACAAGAGGAAGATTTGCTAAAGGACCACCCTCACCTATTTTCTAGCCAACCCGAATCTCTAGGGCGAGATTCATCTTAAGGGGGGTAGGTTTGTAACATCCCAAATTTTCAATTTGGAATGTTATACACTAGATCATCATTGCATATCATATTTATTGCATTTTTGGTTGATCCTAGAAATTTCACGCAACTCAAGGACCCTCGGAGAGAGTTGGGGATTTCGTTATTTTCATATTTGAGTTGTCTCAAATTTTGAAAATAGGATCATTTGATTTTATTTATTTTATCTTCAATTATTTCTATTATAAAAATTATGAGAGAGGGAATAAAATGACTTTCCCAAAATAAAGAAATATTGGGGATTTAATAAAAAAATCAAATAAGATTTTATTTTGGTTTTATTCGCTATTTTATTTGAATTTAGAAAAAATGCGCGTTTTTCAAGATTGCATTTAGGTCCCAAATAAATGTTCATCCTGTGCAGCTTGATTTTAGAAGTCGGGGAAAATTTATTTCGGGATTTTTGGAGTCCGTTTAGTATTTCTTTTGTTTTTTTTCGAGCGTAATTATATAAAATAAAGTCCGAACCGACCTTGGGCCGTAACCGGCCAGGACTCCTCCTGGCCGGGCCTTCTTATAAGCGCCCCGAGGCCCCCGACCAAGCCCAGCCGCGCTCCGCCCGAAACCCTAACCCTAGCCGGCCGCCGCCGCCGCCGCGCCGCCCCGCCGCCGCCGCCGCCGTTCGCCGGAGTCGCCGGAGGTAGTTTTTTTTTCGTCGCCGGTTTTTCTCGAAAAACCGTTTGGTTTTCCGATGGTTTTGTTCGTTTTTTTAGTTTCGGTTTTTAAAATAGATCGGTTTTTCTAGTTTATTTAATTAGCTAGCGTTCGTCCGTTCGTTCGTTTTAACGAACGTTTGGCGTTTTTCTTTTTCTCGGATTAAATCCGCGGTTTTTCTGATCACGATTCCTGATCCGATTTTCGTTTTAGTCTAACTTTTCGCTCGTTTATCGGAATCAGGCGATTCAAGCGCCTGGAGTTTCATCTCAAAACCCTCTTTCCGTTTAACCAACTCAAACAAGTTTTTGCCATTGTAAAAATTGCCCTAGATCCAGAATAGTAAATGAAGCCTGTTTCTTTTGTCGTTTGTCTTTCGTTGCTTCGTTCGATTTGATTCTTTTTGCCAACCGGAGTTCTTAAGTTAAACTTTCTGGTTAGATCTCTTATGTGAGTTTTACATGTGCATTAGTTGAGTACTTATTGTATGCTTGTTTGTTTGCGATAGAGTTCCCGGAGTGCGCCGCTTGCTACTTCGAATCACTAGGTTTCCCGGATCATCAGCAAGGCAAGTAACACTTTGATCATGCTTTTCTCTTTACCCAGTTTTATTGCATTAGATCAATTCTCACACATTGCATGATTAGGATCTAATTAAATTGTGGGTTTGGGAAGTAGATGAGGTAGAACCTATTACCTGTTATTATCAAACCTTTGGGAGTTACTTCTACGTTTGCTTATTATGCTATGCTATGCTAGTAGACATGGATTGGGTGAGTGTATCCATGACAGATGTGAGATTGTTAATTAATGGTTTATTTAAGGTGGCAACTTAAACACACATCTGGGTGGATTGAGGCACCTGGGTATTCCAGCGATTGCCTATTTTCTTTATGGACCGCCAACCAGGCTCAAAGGGATCATGAGATTGTTCATGCTAGAAACTTTCGTGTGCAGCCACAAGCTATTATGGGCTCTAGCATAGTTGAGTAAGTTGTGCGAACTCTTACAGTGGTAGACTAGCAGATGTAGGGGAAAGTAGGTGTAACGGTCTACCCGATCGTAAGGTGCTAGCGCTTCTGAAAGACTGTGTCTCGGTCATCAGTCTTCTCAAACACCATGTAGTGCAAGAAACCAAACGGAGGAGATCGAGTCTTGTGGGGAAAAGTGCGCAAACCTCTGCAGAGTGTATAAACTAATCATGATTAGCCATGTCCCCGGTTATGGACATCTTGAGTATCTAGTACCTGGATTATCATGTGAATCTCAACATGTTACTCTAAAATTTAATTTTGTTGGGTTTTGTTTAATGATGATGCTTAATTGGGATTGAGAATGCTGTCAACCATTCTCAATGTTTAACAACTACCATGATAGTTAAATAAAATTTATTCCTTTGCAGTAGGGAAAAATTGGCTTTACGCAAAACTATAACCATAGAGCTTTCCACCGGCCAAATATGCATATAGAATAGCCTATTTCATTCCATTAATCTATATGTGTTATTTTTCCAGCATATTCCATGTGCTGACCCATTTCGGGCTGCAACGTTAATGTTGCAGACTTTTCAGACGACGATTAAGGTGTTTTTAGGTCGTGGTTCTATACTCAGTGATGCCGTTGGAGTTGATGGACTCACTTATCTTCCAAGCCTTCTACTGTTATCGTTATTAGATGGCCTTAAGCCATATTTATTGTAATAGGTTCTCTTTTGAGACATTCGATGTAATAAGTGTGTGATTGCTACTCTGTTATAAATCCTTCAAGTACTGTGTGGTGTCAGCATTACTGATCCAGGGATGACACCTGAGCACAGAGATTGGACCGTTTGAGGTCTGGTCGCTACACTTGTTCCAAGTTCTACCCTCTCTGCAATTGAGCAATATATCTTTAAAATCGACATCATTAGCGTATTGCTCTTTTATAGTTTCAAGTCCAAAAATTTTGAAGTCAAGTTGTGATAACATGGTATAGCGTCTAGACAATGCATCGGCAATAACACTCTCCTTCCCTTTCTTGTGCTTAATAACATAAGGAAAAGATTCAATAAATTCAACCCATTTTGCATGTCTACGGTTCAGTTTGCTTTGGCTTCTAATATGCTTGAGTGATTCATGATCAGAATGTATAACAAACTCCTTAGGCCATAAATAATGTTGCCATGTCTCCAAAGTCCGAACTAGTGCATAAAGTTCTTTATCGTATGTTGAATAATTCAGACTAGGCCCACTGAGTTTTTCACTAAAGTATGCTACTGGTTTGCCTTCTTGCAATAGAACACCACCTAAACCAATGCCGCTAGCATCACATTCTAATTCAAACATCTTACTGAAATCAGGTAATTGCAGCAAAGGGGCATGCGTAAGCTTATCTTTAAGAATAGTGAGGGCTTCCTCTTGTGCGCTGCTCCAAACAAATGGCACATTTTTCTTTGTGAGTTCATTAAGCGGTGCTGCGATGATGCTAAAATCCTTCACAAACCGCGAGTAGAATCCAGCAAGTCCGAGAAAACTACGTACCTGTGTGATCGAGTTAGGGGTCGGCCAACTCTGGATCGCTTCAACCTTGGCTTTATCAACTTCAATTCCCTATGCTGTCACAACATAGCCAAGAAAAGCGACTCGATCCATGCAAAAAGTGCACTTATCAATGTTACCAAATAAACGTGCATCACGTAGAGCAGAAAAAACAGCACGCAAATGGTCCAAGTGTTCCTCTAGTGACTTACTATAAATCAGAATATCATTGAAGTATACTACCACAAATCGTCCAATGAAAGCTCGAAAGACTTCATTCATTAGTCTCATGAAAGTACTAGGTGCATTAGTCAATCCAAAAGGCATAACTAACCACTCATATAAACCAAATTTAGTTGTGAAAGCAATTTTCCATTCATCACCTAGTTTCATACGAATTTGATGGTAGCCACTACGCAAGTCCACTTTAGAAAACACAACTGAGCCACTGAGTTCATCAAGCATGTCATCTAATCTAGGAATAGGATGATGATATCGAATTGTAATATTATTGATGGCTCTATAATCAACACACATACGTGAAGTACCATCTTTTTTAGGAACAAGTAAAATTGGTACAACACATGGACTAAGGGATTCACGAATGTAACCTTTTTCAAGTAGTTCTTGAACTTGTCGCTGAATCCCTTAGTCTCCTCGGGATTAGTCCGGTACAGCCCATGGTTGGGTAATGAGGCGCCAGGTATCAAGTCAATTTGATGTTCAATTCCTCTCATAGGTGGCAGCCCCGGTGGAACTTCCTTTGGGAAAACATCATGATACTCCTGCAAAAGGTTAGCGACAACAGGAGGCAAAGAAGAAGGCATGTCCTCAAATGAAAACAAAACTTCTTTGCAAATAAGAGCATAACATTCATCAGTATGAGCATCTAACTCAAAAATTTCAGCACGTGTAGCTAAGAAAGAAGCACCTTTCAATTTAATTTCTTTAGATGTGCTAGGATCAGATTTGTGCGTCTTATTAAATTGTTCTAACTCATCAACAACTTTCTGATTTTCAGATTTAGTACGCTCAGTATTTGTGTTTCTACTAGCCCTAGCAAGATCATCTTTTAAAATTTGCTCAGGAGACATAGGGTGTAGAATGATTTTCTTTCCTTTATGTGTGAGAGTGTAATGGTTAGTTGATGAGGACATCAATACCATTGTTACACCCACAGCCCCTACTGTTACATATACTGGACCAATTACTAGAGCTCGCGCACGCCAATTAAATTACCAGGTACTTTCGTTTCTTGGTAATGATTCTAATGTTCATGAGATTATGATGCTGCCTAAATTGGATACATTTGTTTTGCTTACAAATGAAGGGCCTAGCTTGGAGAAGGATGAACATTGGAGCAAGAACACGCATGGAGTTGATGGCATGCGCAAGGGGATCAAGAACGGAGTTACAAGTGATGATTTCAGGACTTTGAAGCCGCCATAAGGAGTGCATGAAGCCTTGGACGAAATATACAAGATGCCACTTCATAATATTCGTCCATAGGCTATTCTAGGTGCTGCGTCACCTTATTAATGGGCCAGGCCCATGTAATTTCGAAATACTTAAGTATAGGCTATTTTTAGAGTCCGTATGTGTGGGGAAACAAGAGTTAGGGTTGGTTTCGGACCCCACCCTCAAGGGCCACGAAATTCCCCCCTCTTCCTCCATATATACAGCCCTTAGGGCGTCATTTAGACTTTGGGTTTTGTTTAGATTAAAAGTT